>NC_056735.1:777659299-777754299 GCF_019279795.1 Protopterus annectens
TAAGTGCATCTCTCACAGGTTGTAGTGTGGGGTGGTAGGAGGAGAGTACGTGTCTGTGTACATGAGGCAATTGCTATATTGCTCCAAGATGCCCGGATTCATCAGATAGACAGGAGAGAACACTGGGAGCTGACCCTTGGACATGCCTGAATAAAAAAACTATTTTCCTCTAGACAAGTGAGGAAAGTGAGTACAAGAGCTGTTTTTCTCTAAGCAAGTGAGGAAAGTAAGTACAAAAACGGTTTTCCTCTAGGTAATGTGGAAGGTTGAGTGCTGTAGTAATTTGTAGTTTAGTTAGTGCTTACAACAAGTTCTGAACAAGTGCTGAGTGCAAATAAGCAAATTCAAGTGCTAAAACTAAGAATCTGTATCTGGATCTTGTTGTAGATAGGCTACCTAGTGCTTACCACTCCCACTGATAAGCTAGAAGGCTTTCCTCCAACACAGAAAGACTTGGGGGCACAGAAGCTTACAAACAGTCCTGGATACAGCAAATCTGTATCTGGACTGGGCTGGACTAGTTACAGGAAAGGTGGGAAGCAAGCGCAAACACGGACTTTTAAACCAGAAAGTTGAAAGAGATGGAAAAACTGCCCAAACAACCAATAAACTACAATCTCTGGGCCGGAAACTACTCGTGTGGTAGACTACCTAGTGCTTACCACTCCCACTGATAAGCTAGAAGGCTTCCCTCCAACACAAAAAGGCTTGGGGCACAGAAGTCATACCACAATTTTCGGCCATCTAACCTGGACCGGAACACCAAAGGCGAAGGTGTGTCCATATTCATTAAGGATATCCACACCTCCAGGCTAGTTAATGCATCCAAAGTTATCCAAGTGCAAATAACTCTGGGCAAAACTGCAATCCAAATTGTAGCTTGCTACAGATCCCCCACCATGCCCCAGGATTCCCACTTTTCTTTTTCTGATATACTGGGAAATATTAGGGTTCAACCAAACACCCTAATATTGGGCGATTTCAACTACCCCACCATTAACTGGGAAAACTACTCATGTACCAACTCCTTCGCTCAGCACTTTCTAGAATTCATAAATTCCAATGCCTTGGATCAACTTATCCACACCCCCACCAGGGGCAACAATATCCTAGACCTGGTCATTACCAACATGAGTGACCAGTGTTCCACACCTGAAGTCAACTCCTCGTTGGTCGGATCCGACCATAAGCTAATCATCCTAGATATCCACATCCCCCCCCCATTAAGGAAACCACAGTAAAAAATTTCTCCAAAGCCAACTTCATGCTTCTTAAGACAGAAGTGGTGAACTTCATGACACCCATGCAGATGGACAATAGAGTTATGACTGCTGAATCCTGCACAAATGCACTCTATAAGCACTTACACGAGTGCACGGATCTTGCTATCCCAAACAGAACCAAGATGCTATCCTCCAAAAAGAAGTAAGCCAATCTGGTGGTCCCCTGCCATAAACAAACTCTACAACAGAAGGAAGAAACTGTTGCAAAAGAGAGTAAAATCCCATGAGTGGAGGAGCTCCCTGGTCAGCCTCAGTAAGAAGCTGAGATCCCTTATAAGATCCTCCAAAGCTAGCTATGAAAACAAGATTGCCACTGATTCTAAGAACAACCACAAAGCATTCTATAGCTATGTCAAGAATCTCAGTGACAACCCAGAACTGCTCTGAGCAACAGCCCAATGGCACAAAAATTACAGAACCAACTGATATTGCCAACATCCTGGCAGGTTCAGTGCTAACTTTTCCTCCCTCTCACCCCCTAAAGGGCCCATACCTATACAGTAAGAATGCAGAGTCCCTGTAATCACAACTACACAGGTAAAAGCAGCACTCTCTAAAGCCAAAAACACAGCATTCATGAGACCGGACAACATCCCAGGCTGCGTTTTATACGAACTTAGCACCATGTTCAATCATAGCCTCACATCAGGCTTTGTGCCCACTGAGTGGCGCACAGCAGCAGTTATCCCACTCCTCAAAGGGGAGCCACCACTGATCCTGGGAACTGCCACCCTAATAGCCTGACAAGCCTGGTCTGCAAGGCCATGGAACGTATCATCATGGAATTCATAAACAAAGACATTGGTAACCTCCAAACTCTGGACCCCACCCAGTTTGGGTTTGAAAGGCAGATCATGCCTCCTGAACCTGGTCGACTTCTTTGAGGCAGTCACCAAAGCCGTAGATGAGGGTAAGGTGGTTCACACAGCCTATCTTGACCTCGCTAAGGCTTTCGACACCATCCCCCATTCTGGAATTATAGATAAATTCACTAGCCTAGGTATAAATCCCTATGTCACAAGATGGGTTGCCAACTGGCTCACTGACAGAACCCACACTGTAAAATTTGCAGGCTCCAAATCTGACTTCAAACCAGTGACAAGTGAATTTCGTATCTACTTCTCTGAAGTACAGGCCAACACAGAAGGTGTCTGGCTAAGGAATTTCGCAGATGACTGCAAACTAGGAGCTATAGTCAAGTCCCCAAATGATGTGGACATCCTACAGAAGGGCCTCACTGAGACAGATGCCTGGTGTCAGAGCCATGGCCTCAAGCTCAATGTCAAAAAGTGCATTATCCCCTTTGGTAAAAACTCTGTATCCATGAACTACCACATAGGCGGCAGTCTTCTTAAGGCCGAATGTGTGATGAGACCTTGGGACCCAGGTGGACAGTAGTCTCTCCTTTGATAATCACATTGCCACAGTAGTCAGGAAATCCTTCTACGTGGCACACCTCATCACAAAAGGGTTCTCATCCAGGAAAAACGAGGTCATTGATGATCTTCGTGTTTCACTGTTGCAGTCATTACATTAGGGTAATCCTGCTGGCAGGTTGCCCTCAGTCGGCCTGAATTCCAAAGTCCCGGGTCCTGCGTGGGCTGCTGTCGCCCCTTCCCTGACGTCAGGTTGTCTGGGGTATAAAAGATGTTGCTGACGCCATTTTCTTCAGTCTTTCTTGCGGCACGGTGCCCGAAGCAGTAGTAGTTCGCAAGTGCTGGTCGGCCGACTCTTGAGATTTTCGTGTTCGAGTTTCAGAGCCGAAGTCTTCAATAAAGCTAAGTACCTCATTGGGGGAACTTTTTTCTTGCTCCAGACCGATGTCAGAAAGACGTAAATAATTGTATTTCTTGTGGAAAGCAAATACCTCATAAGGACTTTCATTCTTACTGTATTCCTTGTCTAGGCCCTGATCACAACGTTTCTGGTTGTAGGTTTTGTGCTAGATTTAAACAATGCACTATTAAGCATCGGTATGATTTTGCTTTAAACTATTTTGGACACTGGTTTAATTATCCAGAAATGTCATCGGATAGCCATCTGACTACCGGAGTTCACAAAAAACGCAAAGAAAAGGAGAGATATAGACAACCGAGGCCCAAAACCGACGACGAAGCTTCTCCTAAGCCAGTCGCCGGTTCTCAGTGAGGCACTTTCGCAGCCCCTGACGC
Source organism: Protopterus annectens (assembly GCF_019279795.1). Classification (NCBI taxonomy): domain Eukaryota; kingdom Metazoa; phylum Chordata; order Ceratodontiformes; family Protopteridae; genus Protopterus; species Protopterus annectens. Next base: position 777,662,754 of record NC_056735.1, read on the forward strand.
CCGATACTTTAGAGTCGCAGGCCGCTACCGACTCCCACGTGGAGTCTGCCATGCCGCTGAAAACTCAAGGTATTGGAGCCTCGGATACTATTCCTTTAGATGGGTCCGGAGCCACTGAGCAGCTACCGGCTTCTGAGGGTGTACTCAGACCTAAACATCTTTACATTAAACCAACCTCAGCTTCAAAGGCAAAGGCTAAAGCAAAGAAACAAACTCAAGAGCCACGTGGACAGGCCTGATGCCCAAAAAACAGATGCTCAAAATGGCCGAAGACTTAATTACCTTGATCAGGGGTTCCCATCCCCCTCCTGATAAGAGGCCTAGGCAAGAGACTGACTATGAATCTTCAGATCAGGTTTCCATTTCTTCTGATTCCTCTTCTGATCAGGAATATTCTCTTCCCCCCATGAGGATTCTGATGCTGAAGAATCTATACCTTCAGCTTCTCCTCTAGAGGACTATTCTTATGCGGAAACCTTGCATACCATGAGGGAGCATTTCCACTGGGAGATCCAAGATTTTTCAGAATCTAAAAAGAGGCTTAGGGATTTCCTTTTACTACCACAACACAGGCCACTAGCCATTCCACCTGTGTTAGACATTGTAGATGATGTGTTTTCGGAGTCTAGTCTTACCCCTGACTCCTTACCCTCCAGCTCCTGTTAAGCCTGACAGATATTACAGGGTTCCTGACTCTCAGAAATTCCTTTTTAAAAACCCTGCTGCAGACCCAGAAACTATTTCACAGGGTCCCAAAGGAGTTAAGGCTTCAGCTGCAAAAAACCCTACCCCCACTGACAGAGATTCTAGGGCACTGGATAGATGCCGAAAAAAGGTTTACACATCTGCTACCTTGGCTATAAGGGCCTTTTTTTTTTTTTTCTAGTTTCATATGCTCAAATATCAGCAACATGTCATGGCATTGCTTAAACAGAAAATGTTATTAAACTCTGAATGTGCAGAAAACACGGAAATGCAGGATTTATTGCATGCAGCTGAACAAGTTGGAAAGCATACTTTGCAATGTGGTTTTGATTCTTTGGAGGCCTCCTGCGTGGCCGCAGTTACGGGTTCTGTAATTAGGAGGCATGCTTGGTTAAAGGAACAAAATCTGCCTGATCATGTCAAAGTTAAATTATTAGATGCACCTTTACAGCATGATACTTTGTTTGGTGTTAAGGCAGAAGAGGTGTTAAAGAAAATGGAGGACAAAGCTCAATCTATGCAAACTGTCAAAGATTTTTTACAAGTACAGCCACCTAGGTTTAGTAGACACTGGCCTACAAAGAATTGGTCCTTTCCTGTGTCAGACAGACTTCAAAGGGGCAGATCCCAGGCGCAAGGTTCATACGGGGGTCAAAGCAATGGGGTGCTTCTACCTCCAAAGTTGGAGAAGACAGATCACAACCATACAGGAAACAGTCCCAATGACTTCCTCCTGCCTGCACCAAGCACTTATCTCCTGTCAGCACCCTTAGGGGGAAAATTAGCACTTTTTTCTCAAAATTGGCACATTATAACCTAGGACACAAGTGGGTTCTAAATGTCGTGTCACAAGGGTACAAGTTCCATTTCCATTCCCTGCCAAAGGCAAATGGCTGGCCAGATCTGCCAAAAAATCAATGGGCAGAGGCACAAAAACAAGCCTCATCCCTCATGGACATGGAGGCCATTCAACAAGTACCAGAGCAAGAGCAGGGACAAGGATTTTACTCAAGACTGTTCTTGGTACCCAGAAAGGACAAGGCCTGGAGACCAATACTCGACCTATCTATTCTGAACACATTCCTGGATATACCAAAATTCAAGATGACTTTACAGCAGCTTCTGCCCATATTGGGCAAGAACGCTTGGCTTGTGACTCTAGACCTAAAAGAGGCATACCTGCATGTCCCAATCAGACAATTATGCAGAAGATACCTCAGATTCAAGGCTGGCTCAATGCATTACCAATTCTCTGCACTGCCCTTTGGCTTATCTACTGTGCCCAGGGTCTTTACAAAGTGCCTGGCACCAATAATTGCATTCTGCAGACAAAGAGGAATACAAATATATCCTTACTTGGATGACTGTCTAATTCAGGCAGCGAACAAGGACATTCTTCTACAGCATCTGGCATTTGTGAAAAGACTTCTAACATGCCTAGGGTACACAGTCACCGAAAAGAAATCAAAATTAGTTCCCTCTCAAGAGATAATATTCCTGGGTGCAAGCTTAAATACAACTGCCCAGATGGCTTATCTCACGCCAGACAAACAAAGGCAACTGACTACCTATTTCAAAATGTTGGCAACAAAGGCCCAGTTATCTGCAAGAAAAATTCTGCAGGCTTTGGGCTTCATGGCATCCTGCATCCTACTAATTCCATAGGCAAGACTGCATATGAGGAAACTTCAGTGGTACCTAAAAAGTGTTTGAACTCAACATTGCCACAGCCTGGAAACCATGATTACTCTCATTCCTTGCCTACAACGGGAGTTTCGATGGTGGGCAATGGCTTGTCACCAAAACAAGGGACAGCCATTCACATTACCCCCAGCCAGGCAGACACTAACAACAGATGCATCAGATTATGCCTGAGGGGCCCACATGTTAGGAAGATGCATTCAGGGCAGATGGTTCTCAACCCAAATGCATCTACATATCAATCAAAAAGAGATGCTAGCTGTTCAGAATGCCCTGACAGCCTTCAAGGACCTACTTCACCCAGGCCAACTACTGATAGACAGACAACACCACTGGCATGTGGTATATAAACAAGCAGGGGGGGCACACATTCTTACCCCCTTTGCAGACTAGCCATGACTTTGTGAGACACAGCATTAACTTACCAAGTACATCTGCAGGCACAATTCCTGCCAGGTAGGAAAAATACTCTGGCAGACGAACTAAGCAGAAACCTCATGGATCCCCATGAGTGGCAGCTGGATCCACAAGTCTTTAGCATGATAACAAGGAAATGGGGATGCCCAGACATAGATCTATTTGCCTCCCCTCACAACTACCAACTAAAAAGATTCTGCACAAGGACTTATCATATACAAGCATGGAAAGTGGACGCCCTAGCTTTCAGCTGGAAAAACCTATCAGTATATGCCTTTTCCCCACTGCCTCTCCTCCCCAGTGTACTCCTAAAGGTCAGACAGGAGAAGCCAAAAATGATAAGGATTGCCCCAGACTGGCCCCGCCAGTGCTACTTTCCAATCCTAAAGAACTTGTCTCAATGCCCAGCTTGAACCCTACCCTCAAATACCTTATCTACCGTCCCAGCAAAACAATCGGATCCTGCACAGCCAACTCAGGACTTTAAACCTGGCAGCATGGCGGATAATGTAGTCATACAAAACACACCTCTCAGTAAAGCTGTGATGGATGTCATTTTGAAGGCCAGAAGGCCTAGTACTAGAAAATCTTATGCTGGAAAATGGAAGAGATTCTATGCTTGGAACTAGGCACAACGAACTGATACAGCTGTGCCAAATATTCCTCAGATTTTACAATACTTATCTGAGATGCTGGGCAAAGGCCTATCTTTATCATCTATTAAAGTTCATGCCTCTGCCATTTCGGCTCATTACAATACAGAGCCTCCAATCTTTTCTCATCCCTTATTAAAGCAGTACCTCAGAGGAGCCAAAAATTTAAGGCCTCCAAGGAGATCACCAATGCCTGCATGAGACCTCAGCTATGTCTTGGAAAAACTCACCCTGCCTCCTTTTAAGCCACCTGCTACTGCTGATATAAATTTTTTATCTTAGGAAACAGCTCTGCTCCTAGCAATAACTTCTGCAAGACGAGTTTCAGAGCTACAGACACTCATGGCTGTGGAACCTTTTATCATTTTTTATCCAGACAGGGTCTCTCTGAGGACAAACCCAACATTTATGCCTAAGGTGGTGTCCAGTGTGGCTCTTAACCAAACTATTCATCTGCCAACTTTTTATCCAAATCCACAGAACAAGGGGGAGAGAATTCTGCATTCTTTGGACATACACAGACAGCTTAGGTTGTACTTGGACACAACCAAAGTTTTCAGAAAGACAGAGCAATTACTAGTGGCATATGCTGCAGGATCACAAGGAAAGGCTATCTCAAAGCAGACTATTTCAAAGTGGGTAGGCCACTGCATTTGTTTCTGCTACTTACACCATGGCAAGCCAGTGCCTAAGGGCATTAGGCCACATTCAACCAGAGCTGCAGCCACTTCAACAGCCTTTCTCAGGGGAGTACCAACCAAGGACATTTTAGAGGTTGCTACTTGGAGTTCAGTGCACACCTTTACAAAGCACTATCATCTGCCACTCTACTCTAAATCCAGGGCAGGCTTTGCCACTACAGTTCTGCAAGGCCTCATAGCCGCTCCTAACGCTGTTTAGCTTCAGCCTCCCAACCATAGCTTTGGACTCTACCCAAATGTAATGACTGCAACAGTGAAACACGAAGAACATAGTACAGTTGTGTGCACTTTCCATAAATATAGATGTTCGAGTGTATTCACTGTTGCAGTCCAGGTTACCCACCCGCCATCCCCCCTTTCTTCTGATGGAACCTCTCTTTCCTTCTCTGATTTATACAATCTATGTGGTGTATTTGCTTGTAGATGAAGGTAAAGTTTATATTGGTGCATGTATTTATATATATATATATATATATATATATATATATATATATATATATATATATATATATTGGCTACCCTTTTAGGGGGCATCTGACATCTGGGGCAAGAAAAACTAAAGAAAATGGCGTCAGCCGCATCTTTTATACCCCTGACGACCTGACGTCAGGGAAGGGGCGACAGCAGCCGACGCAGGACCCAGGACTTTGGAATTCAGGCTGACTGAGGGCAACTTGCCAGCAGGATTACCCTAATGTAATGACTGCAACAGTGAATACACTCGAACATCTACATTTATGGTAAGTGTACACAACTGTACTTTCTCCTCTACTCGACACTCATTAGACCCATTATACAGTACAACGCCCCTTTTGGAATGTACCTCATAAGACATCTGCAGCTGCTGGAAAGGCCAAAGAAGTACTTCACAAAGAGGATTACTGACCTCAAACAAATGCCGTACACTGACCGTCTCAAAAAACTCCAGCTTTACTCTGTAGTATATCGCCTACTCCGAGGTGATCTCTGCCTAACATATAAAGCTATGTCAAACCCGGAGCTATTGGACATGCTACACCTAAGGAAATGCCAATCCCTCCGAGCTACACACTCTAGGGACCTAAACCTTGTCACCACAATAAACAGGACATGCTGGAGGGATAGATTCCTGTCCCAGAGACTTCCCATACTCTGGAACAAGCTACCCATCTTTGTCAAGCGAAGTTCCTCATTAACACTCTTCATGAAAAATCTTGATGAGTGGATGGGAAATAGTACACCCCGGGGATCACTTCTGTGATTCTACTCGACAGGGGCATAGGAAATTAACTTTCTTGGGTTGGCATAAGCCAGGGAACTTCGTTAGCTAGGCTTACTTAGGCCCTTGGGCCGATAGCCTAGTACCTACCTATGAACCTTGTTGGTGGTTACGGGTTCTTTTTTGGTGACTTTTAACCACTTTTTTCTTGTTATTAAAGAAAATAAGGGACTCAGAAATTCAAGGCTATAATTGGTATGGTAGTCAAGAAAATCTGGCTTTATTTGCAGATTATATTATTTTATACCTGATAAAAATAGAAAAGGACATTTCACTCTTGAAAATTTTGAAACAGTTTCAAGTCATTTCTGGATGCAAAATGAATGAAGATGAACAAAGACAATATCTGTAGACTATGTATCCACACACAAATTGATTCAGCAATACCCATATTTATGGGACATGATAAAAGGAAGTACTTAGGAGTATGGATTAAAAAGGATTCTGTTATGGCAGCTAAGAATTTCTGGGAAGAGACTCCAAAAACTGAGAAACTAGAAGCTATGTTTTATGGATAATGATATCAAGATACAAGCAGTCAAAATGTTTTTAGTCCCTTTATTTTTATACACAGGTCAGGCATATTTTTATGAACCAGAGGAGGAGATGTGGATAGCAGTTAATAAAGAGCTGAAGGATTTTATCTGGGAGGGGAAGACGGCAAGAGTCAAGTGGAATAAGCTGATCCTTCTAATTGAAAAGGGTGGTATGGGAATTACCTGATTTCACGGGGTATTTCAGAGCTACACAGTTATGGGTCCTATACATAGCACAAGTAGAAAGCTATAACTCAGAGTGGAAAGGGATAATGATAGAACAAGGGAGATGCTTAAGAAAGAAGGAGAGATTGGGATATTGGAGGCAGATACTTAAGGAGAGTAAAAATAACCATACAGAATATTATATTCATAAAGTAGCAGAAAGTATTCCAAGAACTAAACCAACATAGAAATGGAGAAAGGATGATCTGCCAATAGGGATTACTGCAATTAGAGATATAGACAGTAGGTAAGAGGGGGCTGGAATTTACCAGCGAAAATTGGCAAAGGAACCAAGGTATTGGGAGCAAATAATTAGAGAAAGGTAATAGAATGGGAAGAGGTCAATAACTTATTTGGATTGCAGGCTGGAGATTGCCTTTTGTATCAAGGACTGGTATCACAGTATAGGTAAAGAGAAAGAGATGGAAGGATCCTAAGCAAAAGACAAACACTGGTAGAGTTTTTAGTAGAATCCAGAACAGAAATTGCTGCTAAAAAAGGGATAATTAGTAAAGTATATAAAATATTGCATGATACCTTTATATGCTTTACTAATTATCCCTTTTTTAGCAGCATATAGTAACCGAGATAAAACAACTGGAAATGGTATCTTTAGAAAAGGGTAGGAGCAAATTATAGGAAAAATGGGAACTGTGGGAACAGTACACACATAATAACATTTTGAATGAGGAATGAGGTTTAAAAGAAAGCAGTATTTGAATGAGCTATGTAATATCTGACTGACAATGACTGGATAGATTATAAGTGATCTAATGCTTACAATTAAAAATATGTCAACATGGTTTGTTTTCATTTATATAAATGGATGATTGCCAATGTCATAAGTGATAATTTAAGAAAGATGTTTCTTGTTTAAAAACCATAGATGTTTCACAACTCTAAGAATTGCTTCTCTAGTTTTATCAGGTACAAATAATATCTGCAAATAAAGACAATTTTTCTTAATTACCACACTAATCATAACCAGGAATTTCTTAGCCGGTGGCTGTAAATATAAAACAAGTAAAAAAGACAAAGGACATCCCTGCATGATTTTTCTTATCAGGCACAACTTGTCAAAGAGCAATCCTCCCAATGTAATTTTTTCCTCTGATCCCTTTTATATCCTCTAATTAACCTAATTATTGTGTCAGAGAATACAAATGCTATCCATTGAAATGCTAATAAAATCCCAGTTTACTTTGTCGAATGATTTTCTGCATCTGGTTTAAAATTGAAAAGGGCCTATATGAATCTGGGTCTGATGGATTTTTACCGTCTTTAGGCATTACAGCCACTGCAGCTTTCTTCTAGGATGTTGGTGTTTCCCCTTTTAAAATACTTTTAAACAAAACCTTCCAGATCTCTGTCACTTTCTTCTCTACTAGTTTCCAAACTTCCACACGAATACTATGTATTCATGAAAACTTTCCTGCAGATTGATTCTGCGTCACCATTTTTATCTCATATCCTCCTATCTTAACTGTTGGTTGTCAACTCACAGTTAGATGTTGCCCTTTCGATTCTCAGAGCGTCTTCTGTGTGGCGACATGCGTGAATGGGTGTTCCTTCGTTGAAGGTTGAGCATTAGGCCCGGCATGCCAGCACGTAAAAATCTACTGCCAATCATTAGCGGACCGGAGTTCTGCTGTGGCAACCCCTAACCGGGAAAAGCCAAAGACACAACAATCCTCCTATCTTAACTGTTAATTGTTGACCCTCGCCTACATCTAACCTTGGCATACTTAAGTTTCCATAAATGTTTCCATTGCTGCTTTCTTGATTTCCATATTTCTTTGCTTTATACAAATTTTCATCAAATTTCTGAAATATGTGTAATACCACTACAGCATCTCTGGTTATTTTCTGTTGTTATAGACTTCCTGAGTTTGTCAACAACCCTTTTTACTTTCTCTTGCCTAAGTCGTGCTAAAATTTTGGTGCTCTGGGTTTATTATCAAAAAACATTTGCGTAACTGCAATCTTTCTAAACTCATCCATGTTATCCAGATATCCCTTTATTTTCTCTTTAGCACTGTGCAGTTTTACCTGTTTTTGTTCTGTGATTTCCCCTTATTCTGCAGTACTTTAACCTTTGTCAGCCTCTCTAAATTCCTGTTACTTCTTAACCATATCTCTTTTTATTTTATTTCTACCCTGTTTTTAAATTCCTCTTTCATTTTATCCCCATCACTAACTATAACCTCTGAACAAATTTCTCTCCCTCTGATGACTCTCAAATAATTTCTGCTATTCATTCCTTATATTTCTCTCTTAGCATCAGCCTACCTTAAAAGCTTTATGAGACCATTTATGTGTTTCCTATTAGCCAGTCATTATCTTCTATACTGCGTCATCTTTAATGTAGGTATTAGATGTTCCCATTTAATCCATGGACTTTATTAGCTAAAATTAGATATCTAGATATATTCATTAAATTCTGTCATGGACTTCAGGTCACCTTCTCTGTTATTAAAATATTATTGTATTAAAATATACAATTTATAAAACAGCAAAATTAAAAGAATGTGTGTTTTCATTTCCCTAATATGTTTAAATAGTGCATTTGTTTCTACCCGTCTTCTAATATCTGATAAATGATCAGACATGCTTTCCTTTTGTTTTCCCTATATACAATACTTGACATTTGTCACAAGTAACAATATAAACAATGTTTTCCAAATCACAGTGAGCAAATGCTGTGAAATAAAAGTTTTTGGTAGTTGGGTGGACCAAGCTATTAGCTAAGGAAATGTATTTACAGAAGGTACATTTTAAATATTTAAAACTGGCTATGTGTGTTGTTCACCACATTATTTTCTTTATAACAGAGAATTTGTTTCATATTTCTATTTTTATACCCACATCTGGGAGCATTTATTCAGTCCAGCCCAGATCCTCCTAAATTCCTGTGCTTTTCCATTACTTTTTCTATTTCTCTTGTATAAGGGTTAAAGATACATTTAATGCTATCCTTCAGATTATCCCTACTAGGAGCTGTTCACTTATTGCCTGAAAGAATAGGCCCACGAACATTGTGTTTTATATATATATATATATATATATATATATATATATATATGTATATTTATATATATATGTATATTTATATATATATATATATATATATATATATATATATATATATTATGGGTAGATGTAATTAATAATTAATTATTAATATTAACTTGTAGTAGAGATGTTTATGTTTTTTAAAATGATGTTAATTTCCATTGACATCTCTGCTTTGATTTGTGCAGTTCTATGACTGAGTTTCACTGTTTTTAAACAGTCTTAGTTATGCAAGTGGCACAGTTTAACAAAATGCTTGCGATGGGCAGGGCAGTATTACAACATTGTAATAAATTTTAATCTGATGTCAGGATAGCTTTCCATGCAGTATGTTAAAGAAAGCATTCACCTTTGGGGTAAGTGATCTAAATCCAGTTGCTCTTTACTTTGAGCAATCCCTTACATTTACTTGCAACTTAGAAAAGTAGTCAGGTTATATTTACTCACAAAACATAACTAGCTACCAAGGGTGTAGCCAGGCATACACTTTGTACTCTACTGAGTAATTTTTTTTTATGAACATCATATAAACATGGCTTTTTCAGGCCATATTTTGTTTACAGCTATCTAAGTGAATGCCTTTAACAACATGTGCAATATTGCTAATCTAAAAGCAATATTTTTAATAGTTTTATGTGAACCGCTGAATATATTACTTACATTTATTAAGCATCTGGGGCGGGGCAGCATTTTGAGAGATGTGTCCATTTTTTAAGTGATAGGCTTCCAAGGGAAGTAGCACTAAGAGCTTGTGAGTTGTTTCTTGTCTTTCGGCTTTTCCCAGTTAGGGGTCGCCACAGCGGAACTCCTGTCCGCTAATGATTGGCAGTAGATTTTCACGAACGCCGAGGTGCCAGCTCGACGTCTAACCTTCAACGAAGGCACGCCCATTCACGCATGTCTTTCGAATGCCCACCCAACTGCGGGGATGACTTGCAGAATCCACACAGAAGGCACTCCCCACACTCCAGCCGAGAATCGAACGGGAGAACCTCTTGCTGTGAGGCAACAACACTACCGCTGCACCACCGCGGAATAGCACTAAGTACTAAGAGCTTGTGAGTACAAAATGCAAATTCCTTGCTAGCTACTGACTTGACTGTGCATGTAGCAGGTCACATTTATTTCACCTACAGCAGCTGCACTGTGAACATTTTGAATTTAATCCATTGCATCACTCTGCAAAGGTACAGTCCTGATTCTTCCTCAGAGAGGTCTTTTGTTTCATATCTAAATGATCTGCCACATATGGCACTTTCAGTGAAAGCTCATAGTAAAGATTATTAAATGCATTTATCTGGTCCTATTGTCAGAGAGCATGGTCTTCCTTTCTGATTTCATTGTGCAAAGGAATAAAGCCAATGCAGATGACTTGAGATTGATTAGCAGTCTGAGTAGTTAGTATTCACTCACTCATCCTGAGTAAAGGAGGAAGCCCAGTTCACTACAGTTTTGCCATCCAGTAAAAACTGAATGTTGCTAAAAAATGCAACATGAACTACTGTGACATGTGCTTGTCACCAAGCAGCATGCCGTTTTATCCAGGTTGTGCATGCATGGAAATGTGGATATAGGCTGGAATTCAGAGCATTTGTGCTCATAAGAGTTACCAGAGGGGTAAAAGGGTTACGAAATTTGAAAAGCACACAAATGCCAGGATTGTGGCCTTAAGGAAAAGGGTACTAATAGTTGGCAGTATGTAATGCAATAACTGCGGGTTTTATAAGCATGTCAAAAAGGGGACAGTTTTAAAAGTACAACCTAGTAATAAGCCTAGCAGCTGAATGATAATTTCTAACAACTGGTACGTGGAATGCAAAATGTCACACAGAGTTGCGCATCAGCAGTAAGATAGCCATTAATTAGATTACCAGCATAGGTAAATCTCACGACTAACAAGTGAGCATCTGTAGTAGCCACACTGGATAAAAGCAGTGGACAGTAGATGACCAGTAAGAGGGTACCAGTTAAAAACTGAGACATCTATTGGATAGACAGCAACAAGTACTACAGTGGGGTTCATTTAATGTAGCAGAAATAATATAATAAACATACACAACAAACATGAAGTAGTAATAAAATAATGATGAGTAAGTATCAGATTTACAGAATTTAAGCTTAGAAATAAAATTGGTCAAAGTAGTGCAGCTAGACAGTAGGATAACAAGACAGAGGGCGTCAGTGAACTGTATACGATGAGCAACCAGTATGTAGAGCTTGCCTTACCCTTTGTTGCATAGGCTGTTGAGCTTCTTTATGGCAGGTATTTGCACTGTGTGGAACACAGCAAACTTTCAGTTATTTCAAGTTTGTAAGGCTTCACCCCTGTAGAAGTTAGTCAGTCAAAATCGCACCTTTGCTTCCTCCCAACACACTACCACCACCATCATCAGAAGGCTGTGAGTCAAAATCAAGCACTCAGCTTCTTCAGCGGAGCCCAAACTCAGATAGCTGGCACTTGAAAGCCCCTACAGCTTGCACAAAGCATTCTGTACTCTCATCAAAGGCTGTCACCCTGCAGAGCTGGTCTTTGGTAGCCATTTAACTGTTTTTAGTCAGTTGAGTCAGTCAGAACCAAGACAGAAAAAAGTATTCAGTCTTTCTTCTTCTCTGTAGTCTCCTGTTGTCCTTTTCAGGTTGCTCATTAAAATGCTGTCAGCATCTCAACACTGAAGAGTGTCCAGATAACTGAAGTACATCAGCCAAAGTTTATCCTCAGCAGATAGGGTGGCCATAGGATCAACGGAAGTTACTAGGCTATTGGCCGTAAGGCCCTTATAAGCCTAGCCAACAGTTTAGCCCATGTTTAGACAAGTCAGCACCCAATGTCCCTGTCCAGCAGCGACACAGGTTGAGTCCCAGGGGTGAATTTTCTGTTTACCATCCAGTTATCCAGGTTGCGCTTGAAAATGGATAATGAGGTACTCTGCTTGACGTAAAGAGGGAGTCTATTCCACAGATGGGGGAGTCTCTAGGACAGAAATCTGTTCCACCAACAAGTCCTGTTGATGTCACAGACCAGGTTGAGGTCACGCATGCAGGTTACTCGAGGGGAGCTTGACTTGCGGATATGCAGCAGTCCCATCAAGGCGGGGTCTGAGATTGCTTTGTATGCCAGACAGAAGTCACCTCTGTGGAGTCTGTATGAAACTGAGTAGATGGACAGGGCTTTTAGCCTTTCTGTGTAGGGCAGATGTTTGAGGCCCTGGATTCTTCTAAATGAGGAACCTCTGTGGTCTCTCCAGCTGCTGCACGTGCTTTGCGAGGTGCATGCTGAAGGGGGCATTGTACTCAATAATTGGCCTTATAATGGAAGAGTACAGGGTTGTTATGACCTCCTTGTCCCTGGATGAGATACTGTTACTTATGAGGTGGGCCATGTAGAAAGCTTTCTTTACAACGGAAGCAACACGGTGGTCAAAGGTCAGGTTGCTATCAACCTGGATGCCCAGATCCCTCACGACTAATTGTGTGCTTAGGACATTGTTATTAATGTGATAATATGTGGGGATGTCACTCCCCCCAAAGTTGGTGATGATGATGCATTTTTTGACATTCAGCTTGAAGCCATGTTTCTGGCACCAGTCATTTGTTTGGGTGAGACCCTCTTGGAGGACGTCCACATCACTTGGGGACTTGATGACCATGCCCAGCTTGCACACATCTGCAAACTTAGTCAGCCATAGCCCACTGGTTTTGGCTTGCACCTGAGAGAAGTATATCCCGAATAACAGAGGCCCCAAGCCCGATCCCTGGGGTATGCCACTCGTTACGGGTCTACTGCTTGAGGTGGCTTCCTATGTTTTGACTAGGTGGGTTCTATCACTGAGCCAGTTTGATACCCATCTGTTAATATATGGATTGAGGCCTAGTTGAGAGAGTTTACCTGTTATGCCTGAGTGGGGAATACTGTTGAAGTCTTTGGCCATGTCAAGGTAGGTGGTGTGCATCATCTTCCCCTCATCCATGGCTTTGATGATTGTCTCAAAGTCAACCAAGTTTAACAGACATGACCCCCCTCCTTGACAAAACCAAACAGTGTGGGGTCAAGTGTTTGGAGGTTGCCAATGTCCCTGTTAATGAGGTCCATGATAATCCATTCCATGACCTTGCAGATCAGGCTAGTTAGACTGATGGGTCTATAATTTCCCAGATTGGTGGACGCTCCACCTTTGCGTAATGGGATGACAATGGCTGTCCTCCACTCAGCTGGGACAAAGCTGGTACTCAGGCTTTGGTTGAATAGGGTGCCTAATGGTGCTGCAAGTTCATGTAGGATGCAGCCTGGGATGTTATTGGGTCCCATGGAGGCTGTATTTTTTGCCTTTGAGAGAGCAGTGATCTATTCCCTAGAGATAAGGGGAGGGTGGAAGGCACTGGGGATGTCCTGGTTTACTGATGGGGGGACAGAGGGGTGAAGTTTTCGCTGAATCTGTCAGCCAGTAGGTTGGCTATATCTACAGCATTTGTGTATGTGGTGTCCTTGACCACCAGTTCTGAATATATCTGGGTGCTTCTTTTGAAACTGAGGACATATGTGAAGAAGGCCTTATGATTGTCTCTAGTAGATGTGGCCAATTTGGACTCAAAGTTGACTTTAGAAGATTTCACTATATTACTTTTATTTGCTTGTTCAGGCTAAGGAGAGATTGCTTCCAATTGGGCACCTGCGCCTTCTTGGTCCTGGACAGTAATTTTTTCCTTTCGTTATATAGTTTATTCAGGCGGCCACAGTGGTGCAGCGGTTAGCATTGCTGCCTCACAGCAAGAGGTTCTCTGGTTCGATCCTCAGCTGGGATGCCTTCTGTGCGGAGTCTGCATGGTCCTCCCTGTGGTCACATGGGTTTCCTTCGGTTCCTCCAGTTTCCTCCCACATCCCAAAGAAATGCTGTAGGTGGACTGGACACTCTAAATTGGCCCTAGGTGTGAGTGTGTGCATGTGTGTGCCTTCTGTGGAAGGTTGGGCGCCGGGCTGGCAACTCGACACTGTAAAACTCCACTGCCAATCATGAGCAGACAGCTGCTCCGCTGTGGCGACCCCTAACCGGGAAAAGCCAAAAGAAGAAGAAGAGGTTATATAGTTTATTTATTACAGATGTCCACCAGACAGGTTTACTCTTCCTTTCGGAGGAAGATTTTGTCCTGTCAGGTTTTCTTGATTCCATGCATTTATATAAGTCATCATATAGTATTTTGGTGTAGAGTTGTACATTGGTGCCATTTCCAACAGAGGGGGAGGGGGCTGTAAAGCTGTGTATACCTTCCCTCAGGAGGTAGTAATCAGCTTTGGAGAATTGTTTTTTGTTTGACCCTAGCTGGCGGGGGGGGGGGGGTCAAGAGAGATGCTGACTTCGAAACTGACTGCTTTATGGTGGGATCTTACCAGGGAGGATGATACTGTAGGGGTGCTGCAGTGGTTATTCATGTTGGTTAATATCAAGTCCAAGATATTATCATTTCTTGTGTGGATATCGACTAGCTGTTCCAAGGCATTTGCATTGATAAAATCGAGGAATCTCTGAGCATTTGCATTCTGCCATGAGTAGTTTATTCAGTCTGTGGTTGAGTTGTTAGTCGCCCAGGATCAGGGTAAAGGGATGAATCTTGATAGATTTGAAGAGGTCCAGATAGGTGGAGTGGGCATCTTGAGTCAAATTTGGGGGCCTGTAGCTAGCTATGTTTTGAATAGGGGTCTTGTCATTGGTTAATTGCATCTGGAGTGTCTCTTCTGTGTCATACTGTTTGACCAGCCTGGAGATGTGTGTGTCTTTAATATATATTGAAACTTCACCTCCTTTGGCTTTGATGCCCACAGTTTGGGGTCTGAATGTATAATAGCATGAGTAACTAGGTAAGGCTGGGGTACTCTCTGCAGCTTTGAACCAGGATTCTGTGACTGCACAAATGTCAGCATCCTCCAGGTTTAAGAATGCTTGCAATGAGTGTAGTTTCATGTTTAGACTCGTAGCGTTTAGCAGCGTGACCTTTAATTTGCATTTTGTTGAAATATTTATGTTGGTTTTATCAACCTCAGGACTTCTCCTAAAAAAGGCACTATGGGGGAGGCAAGGGCCTTTTCCTGAATTATGAAGCCCAAGTGAGACAGATGCATGCCATCTGTAGCAAAGCATCATGGTCAGTTGGTCATATCCTCCCAGGCTGTCAGGTACTGGATCCCACTGGAATGACACCAAAACAGCTAAGGAAGTATGCAGCTTCTCTTTATGTATACAAATGGCCGAATCTTTCATTGCACTTGGCTGCAGAAAGCATTCTTGCTTTTAGTTAACTTTTTCTGTCTGAGTTACTTTGTGGATGTATTTTAGGATTTTCATTTATATTGCAACCCAGCTCATTACATAAATTTGTAATGCTTCATTAAATGATGCAAACATTAGCACCTTATCTTCACATATCACTCAGAGCTTAGCCGCATAATTTGAAAAAAGTTTTTAATTTCCTGTCTTAAGTCATTTTATAACAAGGGCATACTTTTTGTAGTTTGGTTGCCAGCGTAGAATAGTCAGTAAGTGACTTTTGTTGTAAAATTTACCCTTATACCAAGTTTTTTTATAATATTATGATATTACATCTCATGTGTCGAAAAAAATAGAAAGTACATATGTTGTTTAGGTGATTGATTTGATGACACTGGCTTGAGCAAAAGGGATATGTGAGCTCTTTCTCCTTTCCACATCATATCATAGTCTTTACAAGACAGGATTTTTAACGGCTAACATATATACTAAATAATATTTCTGCTTTCTTCATTCTCTTATAAATCAAAAAATCTGTTATTTCTTATTGCCATATTTTCATAATCATCTGACTTTTGTTCTAATAGTTTATTTTGTTTTTATAAATGTGACAATTGTCAGGACAGTAGTTATGTTAAATGGCACCGTAGTCAAAGGGCTTCATAGTTCCCCATCTCCTACTCCTCCCAAAACACAGTTCCCAAGTAACAACCTCCCCTCCATGCTTGTCTTCCCACACCATCCAGATTACTTTTTTTTTTTTTTTAATTTTCTTACATTTAGTGTTACTGTTCAACTTTTTCCTACAGCCTTTTAGTTCAGCTTTACTGAATAAGATTGTACTGTACTGTAATAACTGTGAAGAATGTCACTGAATTAAGGCAGGAGTCCAGTGGTCTAGCAGCTGAAGAAGACATAGAATTCTAGATGTTCATAGCTCCATTTTAGAGTTTTTTCCCCCTCAACCTTTTCATCCATTGATGGCCTGAAACAAAATCATGACTAAGGAAAGAAATCCAGTTTTCCTCTTCGGCTTTGCATTTCTGCTACATCCTTTCATACACCCTAGGGGGGAGAGTGCACTGTAATAACTGTGGAATAAATAGTAAAATTAAGCCAGGGGGTTGGGATCCATAGTTTTCTAGGTGGGCTGAGGTACATGAGTTGTTTCCAACCTTTTGATACAGTGATGACCAGGTTTTCTTCCAAAACCAAAGATAGTTGCCCATCTATTTTGCACCTACCCTTGTCCCTGTAGCCTGTTTGTGGCTGAAACAGGGTTGTAGGGCCCAGTTAATTCATCCTGTTGGCAAATGAATAAATAAAGTAAACGTTCCAGAACTTCAGACATTACTCAAGGTACTGTCTTTTCAGTTGTTTGGACCATGTTATGAAATTTGAATCTTGTTTGTTCAGTTACTGATGTCTATGTCTGTCTGTCTTTCTGTACATCTTTGTGAAGATACCTTAGTCATTTCTCACTGTCTTCTCACAATTCTTATACATGTCATCTAAGATAAGTATCCTAAGGTCTCTCTCTAGACTCTTGAAAGTACTATACTTGTTAGTTATGTAGTCTTTCACTAGAGTTATCTTGCTAAAACACATTTAATTGCATTTGTTTGGAGTAAATATAAGCTGCTATGCATTGTAGTATTCCTTTAGTTTTGCCAATAGGTCTTTAATCCTCTCTCCACCTTCCTGTTTATCAGGTGTGACAGACCTTCATGTCATCTGCTGTGATATTTTTCCTTGTAGCCTCTTCATAGTGTTACTTGCGGTTACTAGTGGGGCTCTACAGAATACAGTGTTAAGACTGATCCCCTTTTAACATCTATTATTTTCTTCAGTGCAGAGCTTTTACAACCATTTTCTGAAAACTACTATATGTTCACTGTTTTACCCAGATTACTTTCTTTCTTTCGAGACTGTCCAGTTTCTATAGTAATCCTTCTTGTGTGTCATATTTGCATGTATAGCCCTATGTGTTGTTTTATTGTACTCAGCCAAAGAACTCGTCTGAATCAGTGTGCATCTGTGAATGGGTACGGCTGTTCCCTGCATTCTACCTGTGGAGGCAAAAGTACAGCAAACAAGGGAAGCTAGACTAAAACGTAAAGGGAAATACCAACTGTTATTAGCTGTCTAGATTTGTACTAAAGGTACTGTCAGTACTTCATAGGGGACGTAAGTTTGCCCCACTTTTGTAAAATCGATATTACTAATGTTAAAATTTGATTAGCTAAACTCCAATGGAAATTGCACATTTAGAGATGCTTTTCTTTTAAACTTACTTAGTAAGACACTGTAGACTAGACAGTACAAACAGATTCGACTTTTAACTCACAAGACCCCATTCTGGATTTGTTCAAATCTGATGTTTTCTTTGGAGAAGAAAGGTTGTTTTTGATAATTATTTTTTTCTCTTATCCGAAGCTTCACGGTTTATAACTCCTTTTTTTGTTTGCATCAGTCTATAAAAATATATAGAACTTTTATGAATGCTGAATTAGATAATTTGTTTTCTGTTATTGAAAAGAAATATGTTAGCCATAAATTAACACAGGAAAAGAGGCTAGCCTTACAGAGTTTAAAGACCACTACAAAAATAGTAACTTAACTGTAACTAAACAATTTGGCAAAGGAGTTAATGTTTATTTTATTTATGTTTTGTTGACCAGGTTAGTCCTACTAGGCTGGTGACCTCTGTTCAGGGGAGGCCCGGAGTGGTATTTATATTTCTATGGGAAATTGGGCCAGGGCATCAGGGACCATCCTCTTCTCTTTCTGATAGATGCCATGGGATCTTTTACATCCACCTGAGCTTCTACCAGTTCAGGCAAATGGGACCTCAGTTTAACGTCTCATCTGAAAAACAGCACATTCAGGAGTGCAGTGCTGTCTTATGCTGCACTGCTTTGTCAGCAATCCAGTCATCAGGAGTGGGAAAAGTACTCCCAAACTTTTGGTCTTCTAGCACCAAAGGTGGATGTGCTACCTGCTGAGCCACTGACACTGCTATAGTTTCAAAAAAGATTGGTATATTAATATGTAGATACCTGCATTTCTTAACCAAGTAAGCCCACTGGGCATATGTACATTTTCAGTGATGAGTGCATTGCCTGGATAATTTACTTGCTCAGGGTACAGTAGGCAGATGGAAATGGAAGAAATCAAACCATGTACACATGACAACAGGAAGCAGCTTTTTAACATTTCAGGTACTCAACCCTGTATACAATCTGCCAGGCACTGCAAACTGTTGTCTGAAATCAGATAGTGATTCCTTAATTTAGGTGAAGCACAAACTGAATCATTTGCTGCCTTTAAGGGCAGAAGAAAGAACTATCACTGAACAGGTATATGACAGTTGATTTACCCTGGCATTGGGAAATTATGTTGTGAATGTAAAGTCTGCCTTGATGCAATGTGGCAGTTTGGAATCATGCTGTTAATCTTTTATACTGGTAGGTATGGAAAAGTATGAGTTTAAGAAGAGAGCTTTTCTTCTGCATGTTGTGGTATTCTTTTAAGGAATAACCAAAGCAGTTGTTGAAGGACTGATGGTGCATACTACTTATCCTAACCTTACAAAAGGCATTTGACAGTGTTCATATTAAGGGAATAAGTGATCAATTTAACGCATAAAATGTGAGTCCATATGCAGTTTTTTTTGCATATAATTCAGATTAAGGAGGGTGAAAAAAGTCAGGGTGATTAGTTAGCTAACTGTCCCAATAGGGTTACCAGTAATGTGCCACAGATGGGTATATTAAGGACACTTATTTTGGGACTGTTCTTCTGGGTCACCTGGATTGTAGTCAGGGTGTTCTTTTATATTAATAGAGCTAGCTCTGTGCTTTTTGTGCAGTTTTACCAGTAATAACTGAGATTTAACGAAAATATTTTTTAACTTGCATTATTTACCAAAGGGGATTACTAATACATCCTGAGTGACTCTACTCCTGTCCTTTGTCTATGGTACACCTTGCTACCAGCTAAATCAGTCTAGTATTAAGATCACATTTACTCATTTTCTAAACACTGTTCTGTGAGCTAGTCAGTGTATTGAAATAATAGTAGCTTATAGCCAGACAATCCGTATTCAAAACGGATGAGTACCGACATTGAGACCAATGCTGTCAAGTTACTGTTCCTTAATTGATAAATAAGACATCAGCTACAGGCTTTTATAAATTAATACATCTACACCTTTATTTAAGGGAAAAGAAATGGTAAAAACATAAAAAGAGACTAATTAAAATATACAAGATAGCAAAAAGAAACTATTGTAAACAGATAGGTGACAATAGAATAATAGTAACTGCAAATAAATAGATTCTTCTACTACTTTCAGAAGAAGATTGTTGCCTTAACTATCATTGTCACTAAAGAAAACCATTGGCTGCTGATGGTATATGATTAGAGATTTAGCTTATGGTCTTTGGGAAAGTGGGTAGCATTTCCCTTCTGTAGTCCTATAAGAAATCCTTTGCTGCTTCAGGTTTAAAAACAGTAAAAGTCCCTAATCAAGAATAAAGGAAATGCAGGAATCTTGATTTCATGTTCTTTGCAAATTAGATGTTTCCCAAATACAAAAAAAAGAGTCCTTGACAGAAAAGAATTAGCAGCAGCAGCAGGCTTGGTTCAGTTCTCCCTAATGATTAGTGATTTCAAAACCAAACAGAAATTTTCTTTTAAATCAATCTGCTAACATTACAGTAGAGCTCCATTCCAAAATGAGATAATGCAGCCCTTGGTAGGAAGCAGTGAATGTAAAGAAAGTAGTTGTCCATTCCATTCTCTTAAAACATCACTTGCATATGTTTAGAAAATACCCATTTTTGAATAATAGGGTACAATATCTAAAGTGCAAGGCAAAGTTTAAAAGTATTAGAAGGGCTAAGCGTGTGAGCTTAAATTGGCTGTGTGCAGCTGTAGCAGTCTTAAGAAAATATGGGCAAGATTGGCAAAATTATATAAGCTTTATGTTTGACAATGTACTAGAATACAATCCATGTAAGTTAGTTTGAATTTTTAGTGTTTTGTAATGAGGATATCGACAATATGTGAAATGCTCCATGTTTTACATGATCAGGAAATGTGCCACGTGTTCCCACCATAAGAGGTATTAAAACTCATGATGTGAATTTAACAAAATGAAGCTGCAGGTCTTGATGAATTGGATGCTTTCTTTTTATGTAATATTATCAACAGTCTGGAACCATGTCCTAGTTTTTTCCAGGAACTCTGGCAATTGGTTATGTGCCAGAACTGTGGAAGAAGGCCACTGTTGTCCCTATTACAAAAGGCTGTGTTAGTAGTTTTGTTGCTAAGTCAGTGACCAATCGGATTAAGCAGAATTGTTGACATGTTTTGAATGAACTATCCTTTAGCTGTTTCTTTCATGGTTTAAAAGGGGTTTGGATGTAAGCCAACATGGGTTTATTGCAGGCTGTGTTTCTTTGACTAATCTGCTAAATTTCTACTTAAAATAGCTTGACAGTTTTGATCAAAGTTTGCTTCTGGATGTAATTTATCTGGATCTGGCTAAGACTTTTAAATTAATTACCCCATTTAGAAATGCTAAAAGTGATTATGGATATCAACATGAGCAAATGTATGGCAATGTGGGTATAAGGTGAGCGTTAAGAACTAAAGTGATAAATGTTGGTGTTCTGCAAAGGTCAGTTATTAAGACTGTTCTTAACTTCGTATTTTCATGTGTGAACTTTGAACAGGGTCTAATGTCTGGATTAACAAGTTTACTGATGACACCAATGTCAGCACAGTTGTGACTAATCATCATTCTACTCTACAAAAGCTCTTTGACATCTTGTGTGAACGTTCCAAAATAAAGGTGTTTTTAATTCAACTAAGATTGCAGCATCTATAGATATGCATATGCCTTCAATAACTTCATTATGTCCAAAGCCTACAAAATTAAAAATCTGTGAATGATTATAAAAGAACATCTTTAGGGTGATGCCAGTGTACTCGGTTATCAGAACTTTTTATTCAGTGATGGGGATTTGTTTAGTAGTCTTACCACCAGAAATTATAAGGTTTTGATACCCCTGTATAAGGCAGTGGTGAACCCACACACAGACTGTTGTGCTGTAGTGTGCATCAGTAGAATATCAGAAAAAAAAATACAAAGATCATTCAGCAGGTAGACATAGCTATAAGGTGAAGCACTGTAGACAAGAATAGGCTCAAACGTCTCTTGCTAATCTTTGTCCGTTAGAGACTGGTTAAGGGGACTTGGCTAATCTGTAAATACGCAAAAATGAAATGATGGTTTGTACTCTTTATGTAGAGTTTTTGTGTCATGAGGTTGGTACTAGGAATAATAACAATGCATTATTTGTGCCTTTAGGTTTTAAAATGAACATAAAAGGAATAGTCTAAATTTCAAGTCTGTTAGGATGTGGAACAACACTTTGTATTAAACAATGTAATGACCTCAATGTTGTTGTTGTGTCTTCCGGCTTTTCCCGGTTAATATATTTAAAAATATATAGTTGGGTGGTTTGTAGAAAGAGTATGTGACCTTAATTTGTTTGGTTTGGCAACAAACTCACAGATGGCTTTGAGTTTATTTAACCCACTGCATTGAGCACTTAACAGAACAGTTTACATCTAAAAAATATTCCACTCCTGACAAGACCCCAGAAAACCCATGTTGAGATAAGGGCCTTCTCTCAACTTGGACTTTAGATTTGTGATCATCTTTCCCTTTACTGTCTTCTACTGCATAATAATTTTCACTGCAAATTAATTAAAAAATGTGCAGTGTGATTATTTATTCTCCAGTTTCTTCTCTGCAACTTTTTGTTTGTGCATTTTTCTGAGCTTCTTCTAGGTTGTTGCCTTTTATTTTTTCTGCATTTTGTAACTGTAATACAGGAAGTTTGCAACTTCTTGAATTTTGTGGATGTAGTAAACTGATTTTTTTTTGTGTGTTAACAACTGCTTCTTTATGGATTATGACACATTAGATTATTTCATTGCTAGTCTTTGCTATTAGGCCTCTGCTTTAATAATGCTTCTTTCAGATCTTTGTGCATGCTTTCTTTTTTATGAGCTGGGAGAATGTGGAGCAACACAAAGGTAAAGTGGATTGCTGCCTCACAGAATTTGGTCCTTCACCTTGGTTCTCAACTAGAGTGATATCTAGGCAGAGTCTGCACGCCCTCCCTGTGTCGCCTTGGGTTTCTGCCATTTGTTCTATTTTCTTCCCACTTTCCAAAAGATATCTCACGATATACTAGAGTGAATTGACAATACTCAGAATTACTTGTAGTTGTGCATGCAGTGCATGTGTGTGGATGTTTTGCCCACACATGTCCTGCAGTGGGCTGGCACCCTATTCAAGACTGGTACACAGCCTTAACAGGACAAACTCTGCTTTATTCAACTGAGTGTTGTTTCAGAAGTATCCTGGGTTGAGAAATATATAGAATTTGTGTTTTTATGAATGTGTTGCTTTGTCAAAGTCTGCATTTGCCAAATTGAAATGAGTTGTATATGCAAAGTAAGTTGAGTTTGTGTTTTTTAATGTTGAAGCTTTTAGATATATCAAAAGTTTCAGTATTAGGGTTAGGAGTGTGTCTGCAATTGTATGTAAGTTAGGATTAGATAAGGGTTTGATATATTGTATGTGTCTGTGGACAATTGTATGCTGTTTAGGGCTAGGGAAGGGGTTAGGTAGGTGGATAAATTTAGTGTAGCGGTTTAGTGTTGGTGCATTGATATGTGTTTGATCTTGTCTTGTATAGTGATAGGGTTTTTCTAATGCAAGGTGCAGGATTATGATTAGAATTTAGCATGCAATAGTAAGGTGGTACAGGCAGGCAAATTCCTTGGTTTATGACATTTATGATGTGTGCACTATGACTTGTAGACAATTTTATTTCCTTGTGTAGACCATTATTAAATGAATTTGAAATGGCATTTGCTGAAAATATTGACAAGCGAACAGGGGTGTGGCTAATAGGGAGTCAGAATAGCAACATAATCCACTTGCTCTGCTATATTATATATTTCTGACAGGAAAATATTTTTGTCTATTTTATCATCCTTACTGAAATAGATTTATACAAACTAAAGTGCCCTTTAAGATAGAATCAAAAAATTATTTTGATATTTCAAAGTTTTCCTGTCAAATTGTTTATCTGAAAAATACCTTTGCATAGAGCCTGAAAATTAGTCCTTTGAAAACAAACTCATGGGATTCAACTTTTAAAAAAGAACTTCAGTTGTTTCTCTCCAGTATTCAGAAGTTATCCTTCAAAATGGACACTAAACTGGATAATTTCAAAGAGAAATGTACCAAATAAATGGATCAAATCCAAAAAGCATTACAACAGCAGATAGCACAAATATCTGGTATTGAAGACTCTCTAAATTATATAGAAAGAAGACTAAATGAGGATGAACATAATATTGAATTTTCACTAAAGCAGAACAATATTTTTTAAATAAAATGGATGATCTGGAGAATAGATCCTGTAGAAACAGCATCACGGTTTTTGGTTTACCAGAGAAAATTGAAGGAAAATAATATAACAAACTTTTTGACATCTTAGCTACCTAAAATACTAGACTTACCTGAAGCATTGTAATTTGGTATTGAATGAGCTAATATTAGATATTATAGAGTAAATCAAACGTTCATCCCTTTATAAGTGTACTGAAATGGGTACATTTTCCTGGATGAGATTTTATAAAATGAATATATTGTAGATTTTTAAAGAAGCATATACAGGTTTGCTATTGTTAGATCCTTGGTTTCTAATTCTTCTCTGAGATCTGTTATTTTAAGATTTTTTTCTTCACAAGATAAGGAATTAATCTTAGAGTGCATGGTCAAAGTCACCCATTAAACTAGAAGAAAGAATTATCCGGTTTGACAATGACTACTCCACCTCAGTTATTTCTAAAAGAAAGTGCTTTCTCTCATGAATAAGAGAACTGAAAAAAACAAATAAAAGTTCACCTTTTATTTCTGGCAAGATTAAAAATCTTTTTTCCCAGATGAAACAAATTTTTTTGAAGAACTAGACATAGCTTAAACTTGTCTGAAAATCAGTAACATCTTAGAACAAACAGAAGATATGGACTGGAACAGTGCTTCCTTGAAGAGACGGGCAGAGAAATCCAAGTGGAAAACAAGTGATAAGAAGTAGAAACTAAAAAAAATAAGTAATACCTAGCTTCACTATGTAAAGTAATATAAATATTTATTTATTTATTTTTTTTATCTACTATAAGTGAATTTGTCTCATCGGATATCCTGGTAGAAGTAAAAAAAGACTTGAATCCTTCTATCCTAAGGTAAATTTATTTTTGTTAATTTCCTTACACCCACATTTGTTATAAAGCTGACTACTCTAAATTGTTTTAACACACTATATACCAACGGTTCCCCTTCTAACCATTGAACATTTAAAACATTGAAGTTCAGATCATCGAGACCAGAACATCGAGTTTGAAAACGTTGGAAGGGGAAGAAAAAGGTAAGTGTAGGTGGGAGAATGTATGTGTTTTTGCAGGGCACCAAGGTGCCCTGCATACTGTGTCTGTGTGATGGCACTACAGATAGGGTACGGAAAATCTCCTGTTTAGCGTTTTTGCATATAGCACTAAATGGGAGATTTCCCTTTACTCCACTGTAGTGCGGTCTCGGAGTTGGAATATTAAAGTGGGGGGGGGTGCAGGGGGGCGAAGCCCCCCTGCATACAGGTAGTAACATTTCTTTTTCTTTTTTTTTTTTTGGTTACACTTGTAACCTTCGATGTTTCAAAATTCGATGTTCTGGTCTCGATGATCAGAATTTCGATGTTTTGAAATTTCGATGGTTAGAAGTGGAACCATACCAACACACATAATATAGACTAGTTTGATAACTTAGTTCAGAGTAAGAATATGGGATATGGTTAGTGCTATATTTCCTAAGAAGTGCTTATATATTACAGACTTGAATATAATCTGAGTCTCCTTTTATTTTTATTTATTTATTTATTTATTTTTTACTGATCAAACGATATGCATATTATATGGTTATGTTTACATTATTAGTATAGAATCATTAAGTGCAACTAGGATAACCTTTTGCTCATACATCCTAAAGTTTTTACTGTTAGTTGACACATTACAACCTTAAACTGCATACTATCTTTGGATTGGTTATGTGTTTCCACAAAGACAAATCTCTTAAGTGTCATTTATTTATCTAAATTGCTATTAGGTAATGTCATTTTATAGAAAGTGAATGTGTGTGTTCATGATTTGGGTGGTATTCATGTCTATTGAACTGTTAAGATTTGCCGGAGAACGTCTATATGCTTGGTTTCCCTTATAGAATGGAACAGCTTCTGGTGTAATGAGACCCCTGCTTAGTGTCTTATTTTTATTCATAATATGATTGAGCAAATTAATAATGATGTTTCTTTTCTATCTTGTATTGATTTCTGTCCTCTACTTCAGTTTGGTTTAAGAGTCGTTGATGGCTTGTAGTGGATGAGGTGTTTTTTGGGACTTTTGGTGTTGAATATTAGCCTTGTACTGAACTTGTTTGTTTAGGAGATGGAGGGGAAAATAGAGGAATTTTGATGTGGCTGTTTTGTTTTCACTGAAGTTGCCCAATAAGTGATGTCATCTTGGCTTCTATTTTGATCTGGTGAATGAGGCTAACAAACATCTAATAGCTCATTCTTCTTTTTTTCTTCATTTGAGTTTCCAACCATATACATGTGAAACACTCCAAGAAGGAATGAGCTTTAGTGACAACATTGCCCTTTTCGGTCAGTCAGACCATTTAGAATGGGCCCTTAACTGTGTGGTTCAAACAGAACCCAAAATTATGTTTAGAAACATCTACCAAAGTATTGTGGCATAATTCATTCATTGACAGCTGCAAATTCTTAATTGGCAGAAGTACTGCAATAAATGTGCTACTTATTAAGTGAAACCACTAGACAGTTGTTTGAGTTGTATATATAATTGTCTTAAATGAATAACAAACCACATTTGCAGGCAAGGTTTATATTCAGCTATTTTAAATTAGTTTTATACAATCCCAATCAACCAAGGTTTCTTGATAGTTGTAATTTGTGAGTTGATCAGTTTACTTTATATGCTTAATTGCCTGATGTTATGTGATCCTATCTCGCCTACATTCTGACTGATGGGTTCGGAGCCGATCCTCGGCTCCGACTCGGCACGCTTATGCCAAAGAGCGAAGTCTCTTATTGGCTGAGCTTACTATATCCCAGGATGCACCACTACCAGTCCCCCAGATCTCGTTTGCCGCTAACAAGCTAAGACGTGGTCTCGAGCTGGCTGAGCTAAGTAGTGCTTTTTTCACTTACTTTCCTGTCAGGAATTTTCTAAATCTTCAACAAAAAGCTGTTTTAACAGCTATCTTGGGTTTTTGTGTTTGAGTGAGCATTTCTGTAAAGTTTTTTGTGTAGTGAATGCGTTTGTTCTGATCAGAGGTTCCCTTTGAGTTTAAGGGCTTTCCCTGTCAGTCCGTTACTTTTTTAGTCCCTTTTATTTAGGGCTGTTCACCCTTTGGTTATTCTTGTTATTGTAGACAGCCTTGCTTTAAAAAAAAAAAAAAAGAAGAAGCAAAAGAGAAGAAATTTTTTCTGTCATTGTTAGTGTGTTTGGTTTTGGCTAAGTTACACTAATTTGGTTGCCATTATGTCACAGGCTCCTAGGCCTTCAGGATTTAAAAAGTGCACTAAGTGCAGTTTCAAGATGTCGATCACAGACGACCACTCTCTCTGTGTGTACTGTTTGGGCGCCAAACATTTGCAGGAGTCCTGTAGTGTGTGTCACGCGTTTTCCTCGAGGGTCCTCCAAGAGAGGAAAAATAAACTTATATTAAAAGGCCTTATTAAACCCTCATTTGAAGAGGCATTAGCTTCCTCTCCTTCTCCTGCTAAAAAGAAAAGGGCGTCGGCTCCGACCAGTCCATCGGAACCGACCGCCAAAAAACATAGGCAGGCTTCTCCTTCGGCTCCACGGACTTCGGAGCCGAGGGCGGAACGGTCTGCCTCGATGCCTCCAGCCTCGACTCCTCTGGGTTCGGAGCCGTCGTCTGGGGCATCGAGAGGCAGGTCATCTTCATCGGCTCCACTGATCTCGGAGCCGATGAAGGTTGTCTGCTCAGACACTTCCTCCTCGGCGCCAAAGCCCTCTTCGGCACCGATGGAAATTGGTTTGGACATTCCTTCGGCGCCGATAATTGTAGAGTCGATTCGGAGCCGGTCCCCTAGTCCCTTGGAGCCGTTGGAGAGGCCTACTCGGACCCATTCGGTCTCTTCCAGGTCATCAAGGATGTCAGATTCGGACATAGACAGGGTGCTCCAAAGACTGTTCCAGTCCCCAGTCTTTCAGAAATTTGTTTCAGCTCCGACCCAATTGGCTTCGGAGCCGATAGCCCACTCCATTGCCATTCCTCCTCCGACCGCTTCGGCTCCGTCAGAGCAGGTGCTGATGGAGCCAGTAGAGATCCTAGGGTCGGCTCCGACCCTTACTCCAACCCCGGCCTTCGGGTCCGAGTTTAGCACACGGACTTCTTCGGCCGGACCCGGGGGTGACGTTTCGGGACCAATGCTGTCGGTTCCGAGCCTCCCTCTCGGTGCTTCGGCCGCGGGACTTCCATCTGCTATCATGGCTCCGGGGACCGGACCCTCCCAGGATTCTGGGGGTCCGGCTTTCAGAGCTATGAGGAGTGCCTTGGCCAAGTCTTCTTCGGCCATCTCTGCGGCTTTACCGGCACCTTCTCTGGGCATGGAGACTGGGTCTTTGGCAGTTCCCCTGTCTCTAGGCAGCGGAGCCCCGGGGCCTGAGGTTACCCCCACTGGGGGTTCCCCTCCTCCTGAGGGTCTTTCGGAGTTGTCTTCGGAGGAGCCCCCAAGGAATAGATCGTGCAAGAGGAAGCACGTGGACTCCCCCGATGAGTCTCTTACATCGGACACTGATCTTGATGATGCGGAGGGGTCCCCTAAGTCGTCCTCGGATGATGTCTCATTTGCAGACATTCTAAAGATCCTTAAACAACGAGGCGGCTGGAATTCCAAACCCCCCTCCGCTGATGAGTCGGTGTTCCTCAAGGCCTTCGGGGCTCAGCCCTCCGCCTCCTGGGTGTCTCCGCCCTTCGACGAGTTCCTGGATTTGGTTTGTCGGAGGGCGTGGGAACATCCAGATACTGTGGAACCAGTGCCTTCTCGCCCTAACAAATTTTTGTCTGCCCCACCCGAGAAGGAGTTCTTAACGAAAGGCGTGGCTGTAGATGCCATGGTGGTGGCATCTGCTACCCAGCTGGACGTGGCAGAGGCTTCAAAGTCCGTCCATCCTCCTAATAAGGAGTCTAGGAGCATGGACCAGTACGGGAAGCGCACCCTGACTTCAGCGGCCTTTACTCTGAGGTCCCTGAATTATTTGGCACATTTCACCAGACTACAGAGGGATCTGGTCAAGGAGCTCTCAGACTCCCTCTCAGGTAACCTACGTGAGCAGCTAGCCCAGTCGGTTAGCTCTCAGTTGGCTATCCTTACCTCTATTTCTAACTCGTCCATGAGGCTCATTTCATATGCGGCCGAAGGGGCGGGCAGAGCGGCAGAGCGGCAGGCACAGGCGTGGCTCTACGGAGACAAGCCTGGCTCCGTTTGTGTCATTTCGCGGAGGCCTTCAAGTCTTCCTTTGCCGACGCTCCCTTGGATGGGTCCTCTTTGTTTGGACCCAAGGTAAAAGACACTCTTACCCGCTGTGAGCAGGAGGGAAAGACTTTATCTGCCGTAGGAGCACGTTATTCCACTCCCTTTCGGCCTTATCCCAAGGCTAAAAGAGGAGGGAAGATGTGGTTCCGCAAATCACAGAAATTCTTTCCCCAACAGCAGGAAGATTCCCCTTCCAGAGGCAGAGGACGGGGAAATTTTTCTGGGAGACGCCGTCCCAGAGGCGGCAGAGGCCCCCGCAACACTGGAGACCGTGAGTCCTTTCGTGGCTGTTCAGCCTCCCACACTCCATGAGGGATTGCCCGGCTGTGCTGCTCCGGAGCCAGTCGGGTGCCGTTTTGCCAAGCACCTAAAAGCATGGGAGGCTATTACTCAGGACAGATGGGTGCTTCGGATTATTGCCGGAGGTTACACCATTCCCTTCACACACTCACCCCCACCGTCCAAAAAAATCCCGGACCCACCACCCAGTCAAAGGGAAATTGCAGCCGTAGAAGCCTCAAAGCTGCTAGAAAAAGGAGTCATCCAACCGGTCCCCACAGACCAGATCGGATCCGGAAATTACTCAAGGTTCTTTTAGTGCCAAAAGACAGGGGACCTGAGACCCATTTTGGATCTCAGCAAACTAAACCAGTCCGTCATGAAGTCCAAGTTCCGAATGGTCACTCTACAATCCATTCTCCCATTGTTGGAGAAAGATGTTTGGATGTGCTCCATAGATCTCAAGGACGCCTATTATCACATACCGATACATCAGGCGTCCAGGAGGTATCTGCGCTTCAGCCTGGGAGACAGTCATTTCCAATTCTGTGCACTGCCCTTTGGTCTCACCACAGCCCCCAGGGTGTTCACCAAGTGTTTGGCAGTAGTGACTGCTCACCTGAGGAGTCTCGGATTCCAAGTGTTTCCCTATCTGGACGACTGGCTCCTGACTGCCACCACCAGGCATCTACTACTAGAGAACCTACAAGCCACCATCTCCCTGGGTGTTTCCCTGGGAATTACATTCAACTGGTCAAAGTCTGTCTTGCTGCCTTCTCAGCGCATAAAATTCATAGGAGCAGAGATAGACTCAAAATTAATGCGGATCTTCCTTCCTACCGAAAGGATACAAACATTACAAAATCAGGTCCGAGCCCTGCTTCTAAGATCCAAAGCCCCAGCCAGGATGGTCCTGCAACTTCTAGGTTCAATGTCTGCCACGGTTCTCCTAGTCCCTCTGGCAAGGTTGCACATGAGGATTCTCCAGTGGCTATTATCGACACAATGGTCTTTTCAAGATCTCCCCCTCAATCATCACATACTGATTACAGAAACGTGCAAACGGGACCTCTGCTGGTGGCTTCTGCCATCCAATCTGAATCAGGGAAGACCCTTTGTTATACCCCCTCCGGTGGCCACCTTGACTACGGATGCCTCCCAGACGGAGTGGGGGGGGGGCATTGTCTGGGCAGGTCAGTTCAAGGTTCTTGGCTTCCCAACGAAACATCTCTCCATATCAATGTGTTGGAAATGAGGGCTGTTCTTCTGTCCTTACAAGCCCTCCACAAGTTTCTCCCTCAAGGCATTATCGCCATCCACACAGACAACATGTCGGTAGTCTGGTATCTGAACAAACAAGGAGGGACCAGATCTTACCCCCTTTGCAGAGAGGCCATGAGGGTGTGGGAATGGGCAGGGGCTACCAAGCGCTTCCTGGTAGCGACCCACATTCCAGGCAAATCCAATGTATTGGCAGACAGACTGAGCAGGGCTATTCTCTCTCCTCACGAGTGGTCTCTGAACGAAACAGTAGCAGCCCAGATTTTCGAAAGATGGGGGATTCCGTGCTGCGACCTGTTTGCAACACCACGAAACACGAAGTGCAAAAGGTTCTTTTCCTTGACCCCGTGTCAAGGGGAGACAGCTATGGATGCTCTAGTCCAACCTTGGCCAACAGGACTGCTTTATGCTTTTCCTCCGATTCCACTCCTCCCCAAAGTCATCCAGAAAGCTTCCCAATTGGGGTCCACAATGATTCTAGTTGCTCCGTACTGGCCTCGTTGGGTATGGTTCCCCTACCTACAGAAATATACTCTGGACGGTCCTTGGTTCTTGGACCCAATTCCGGACCTTCTGGTTCATCAGTCTGGACAACAGCACCAGTCCCTTCACACTTTGAAATTAACAGCTTGGCTCCTCCACTTCTGACTATAGTCAGAAATCACACCTTGGACCCGGAAGTTATTCACATTTTATCTTCAGCCCACAAACCCACCACTAAGAAGTTGTATCACAGTAAGTGGAAGAGGTTTGCTATCTGGGCTCAACTCAGAGGATTAGACCCTATTACTGCCCCGATACCAGAGGTCTTGAAATTTTTAACATCCTTGTTTAATCAGGGATCTTCAGTCTCTACTATTAAAGTCCAATTAGCAGCTATCTCCAAATTTCACGATTCCACAGACCCACCGTTGATGAGCAGCAGATTATGTAAAACTTTCATGAAAGGTGCTGTGCTTTTAAGACCCCCAGTTTTTCATCCTGCGCCTCCGTGGGATCTTGACTTGGTACTTCGTGCCTTAACATCTTCCCCTTTGAACCGGCTGCTACATGTGAGTTGAAATATCTGTCTTGGAAAACTGCCTTCTTAATTGCAATTACCTCTGCAAGAAGAGTTTCAGAAATTCAAGCCCTATCTATCAAACCACCGTATTTGATTTTTCACAAAGATAGAGTATCACTTAGACCTAATCCATCCTTTGTCCCAAAAGTTTGCTCTAATCTCTGTCTCCAACAATCTTTAGAGCTACCAGTTTTCTTTCCAAAATTTTCAAACAAAGCGGAATACACCTTCCATACATTGGATGTTCACAGGCAATTGCGCTTTTATCTAGATCGGACTCAGCAAATTCGGAAAACAGATAAATTGTTTGTGTCCTTTTCAGATAATAAATTGGGTAAATCCATCACTAAAGCTACTATTGCCAAATGGATCAGAGATTGCATAACTCAAGCTTATTCCTCTTCAAATAAGCAACTTACAACATCTGTCAAAGCTCACTCTACTAGAGCTATGGCTACCTCTATTGCATTCCATTCCAAGCTCGTTATTTCTGAAATTTGTGCTGCGGCTACATGGTCCAACCCGCACACTTTCATTTCCCACTATAAGTTGGATGTGGCATCTAAAGGACGAGCATCATTTGGTTCCACGGTACTCAGGAGTGTTTTCCAGTGAGCCACCCAGGATTTAGGTGCTAGGGACGCTGTCCCATCAGTCAGAATGTAGGCGAGATAGGATCACATAACATCTTTTAGTTATGTACTCACCATAACTTCAGATGTTTGGGATCCATCTCGCCTACATTCCTAATACCCACCCTCCTTCCCCCTGCCTTGGAGATCAGAAGAGATTGAACGGTTTGAATTCTTCTGTTTTATCTTGTATCATCTGTCAATGTTATATAAGCAGTGCATGCGTGTGTGCATGTATGCGGACAAACTAGATCTGGGGGACTGGTAGTGGTGCATCCTGGGATATAGTAAGCTCAGCCAATAAGAGACTTCGCTCTTTGGCATAAGCGTGCCGAGTCGGAGCCGAGGATCGGCTCCGAACCCATCAGTCAGAATGTAGGCGAGATGGATCCCAAACATCTGAAGTTATGGTGAGTACATAACTAAAAGTTTCTGCTGCATTATTTCTTACCAGTAAGCTGTGTTGTTTTTTCCAAGTACATACTATAATATAATTCTGATGGAAAATTCATAATGTTTATTACTAGACCTGCACTTTATAGGAAGGGAAAGGAAAGGAAAAGAAATAATGTGGTCTGATGTAATGCTTTCATATGTACTACAATTCCTATATTCTGTATGTTACAGAAGCATTTGGCAGCAGCCTTTAAATGTACATAGAGAGAGATTTAAGTGAATGCAAGCTAGAATAAAGAAAAATGGTTGGTGGTAATAAGATTACAGCACTGCTCACAATCACACATTCAAATGCAAATTTAGTTAAGTGCTAGTCCATAAAATGTAGGCATTTTTTCTTACAGATTTTTCATCAGAGTGATAACGAAGGTTGGCATACATGGGATATGTCTGGCTTTTATTTTATAAAACCAACAGTGTTTATGGGCTAAAAAACAAGACAAAACATTTTAGCTTCTGCTTCACAAGAGTGTAGCAGCACATTATGCCACACTTCTTGTATGATATTGCATGTCATATAATGTTTACTAAAATATAATCTGCATTTACTGTCAGTCATCAAACTTATAAACCAAAGACAGAAAAGAAGGTGGGGAGATGCAAATATATTTGAAACAGCAGCTGTCATCTTTTTCTTAAATTGCACTTTTTGTTTCATATGCTTTTTTAACTTATTTTAATTACTTTACTTGCTTTATAGATAATGAGCTTAGATTATTCAGTTGTAATCTTCGAGGTAACAGACTTTGGGATACAGTAATGGTTTCATATCTAAAAGTTACATGCATTTTATCTATCTATATATATATATATATATCTATATATATATATATATATATATATATATATATATATATATAATATATAATATAGAGTAAATCAAACGTTCAAGCTTTTGTAAGTATACTGAAATGGGTACTTTTTCCTGGATGAGATTTTGTAAAGTGAATACACTGGACAAGAAGCAAATACTGGTTTGATATTGTTAGTCAAATGTCATAAATGATCTTATACTGAAAGGCATCCGTGTAAGTTTATTATAATTTATATGGATTATATAAGAGATTCCAAGCTACACAGTTTTTTTACTGAATTTGTAATAACTGTATCTTAGTTGTTTGTGCTCATGTTCTAATTGTATAATTTCTTTACACTAGTTAAGGCTTACTGTTTTAGGAAAACCCTTATAGGCTTTGTTGTTACTACCTTTATTTCTTTTTTGGTGTATGAAATATATTAATATCAGTATGATGATATGAATCTTTATAATTAAAATGCTTTGTTAACACTTTATAATTTAACAATCAATACAGAAGCCTTGTAGCTACTATTTTAGTATATATGTATATATATTTATATATAATGGGTCCCCTTCAGTAGATCGAACGTTTATAAGTTCAAACCACTTATGGCTGAGAACCATATGTTTGAACTTGTAAAAGTCTGATCTGACTAAATGGAGATCTCCGTTCAGAGCGGAAAGGGAAGATTTCGCATTTCCGCAATGTACTGCGATCTCGGAGTTGGTATATTTAAGGAGGGTGTGGGGGGTGCAGGGGGCTTGGCTCGAACTTTTACGAATTCGAACATATGGTCTCTGCCATATGTGGTTTGAACTAGTAAAAGTTCGATCTACTGAAGTAGATCCATATATATATATATATATATATATATATAAAATGAAAAGTATTATTAAATATTATTATAAATATAGCAAAGAAGATATTGATGTTTGGATGGGTGGGAATGTTTTGATCATTTTACTATTCAAACAGGGAGTTTTCGACTCCATGTGGGGTTTGAGGGGTTTTACAATTCTATTTTTACATTATACAAAACTAATTTTGTTATTTTTGGGTGTCTACTGTCATTCTTTTTGTATTTATAGCTAGCAGTTTATCTGTAAAAGAGTATATTCTTACTTATGAGTTATTTTGAGGTGGGAAGCAGCTCAAATGTATAAATACTAGGAATTCTTGACATCTTTTAATGTAAAACCAATACTTCAAATGCATGTCTTGCCTTAAATGTATCCCATTAAACATTAATGGCTGAAATAATGGTTGCAAAAGAGGGAATTTAAATAGATTTTTGAAACTTTTAATTCCCAGGTTATATTTTTGCAAACAACTTATTACTACAAGCTGATATTGATAGACTTAATAATAAAACTTATTCAATATTGTCTAGGTCTAACTATAATCAGAAAAAAAGAGGGGTGGCAATTTTATGGAGAAATCCTATGCCCCCATACCTAAGATATTTAGTTCTCATAAAGATGACAAGGGTTTACTATATTCAGTAACACTGGAAATTAATAGAAAACTTTGCACTTTTTTTAATCTTTATTGGTTTCCTGGAATAGGCATTAGAACTGTTAAACACCATCTAGATTAAATTGCTGATATCATTACAGGTAGTATATTATTAGCAGGGGACTATTGTAAAAAATGAGGATACTAACACCACTAGAAGAAGAAGAATATTGGCATCTGCTAAGGAACTAATAAAATGTATAGGTCTAATGCATATTAAGGATATACATGAATTTTCAGATCCAGATTCACTTTTCTTTACTCATTGCTCACATAGGTATGGAACCCAAGAAAAAATTTATAAAGTCTACATCTCAAATGATCGAATAAATAATTTGGATAAAGCTAAGGTTATATCTTGTCCACTTTTAGACCACAATGCTATTACCCTTGATTTAACTTTAAAACACAATAATAACATTCCCATTAAACACATACCAACCTATATAACTAACCTGAAAGACTTAAGGAATACTTTCTAAAAAAAAAAATAAATAAAACATTTTATGATTATCTGTTATACAGAGGATATATCTGAGATATATTTATGGGATGCTTTAAAAGCATATTTATATGGTAGAATTATATCCTGGTACTCTTTAAAGAGAAAACAATGGGACAAGGAATTGATTGAATTACAAGACAAAATAGATGCATTAAAATTAGATAGTCAAAAAATTAATACAAATATGGTAGAAGATATAAATAAACTAAATAGCAAATATTTAGAAATCCTAAGTCATAAAACCATGATCAGTCTGGAAAGGATTAAAATAATTATTTATTTAACCCTAAATATATGCATAGGCTAGCGACTAGATCAAAAATGTTTAACAAATCTTACCATATAAATGAAATATTTTCCCTTAAAAAAAGAAAGTCAATGAACTAGAGGACATTTTGAAAGAATTTAGGGATCACTTTGACACAATTAATACCAATATCTCTTTAGTGGATTCTCAAGCGAAAATTAAAAAAAATCATAAAGAAATGGACTAAGAAAAAAATAACTGAAGATCAAATGAATCTTATTGATAGGCCTATCTTAAATTCTGAATTAAATGCTCAAATTAAAAACTTAAAACCCAACAAGGCTCTCTGGAATGATGTTATCATTTCTGAACTTTATAAGTGAATGCCAAAAAGAAGCTTTGGATACATTATTCAAGGCTTTTAAGGCAGTTAAAAGCTTAGAAAGTGTTCCCCCTTCTTGGACATATACCCTTATTTCCCAGTTTTGAAACCACACAAATGTCTGTAAAGTGTTGTTCTTATATACCAATTTATCTATTAAATATAGACCATAAATGGTTTATGTCCATTCATGCCAACAGTTTAAAACAGTTTCTGCCATCCCTGATTGATGATGATCAAACTGATTTTATCTTAAATAGGAATGCCTATGACAATATCAGAAGAATACTAATATTAATTGATTATTTGAATAGAAAAAATAAAAATGTAACTATAGTAAGCTTAGATGTTAATAGTGATTTTGATTTGTTCAATTGGAACTATCTTGCACTGATGTCAGAAGAAAGTAATGTCTCAGATAGTTTTATGCATCTTATTTAACTTCTTTATATCAATTCTCATGCGTATATTAAAATAGGTTCATTCAAATAAAAATTTAACTATAGTATGCCTAGATGTTAATAGTGATTTTGATTTGTTCAGTTGGAACCATCGTGCACTGGTGTTAGAAGAAAGTAAGGTCTCAAATAGTTTTATACATCTTATTCAACTTCTTTATATCAATTCTTATATGTATATTAAAATAGGTTCTATCAAGATTTTCAAAGGAACCAAGCAAGGATGTCAACTTTCACCTTTATTGTTTATCCTAGTTTATGGAACCATTTGCTAATTTGATGTGCACCTCCGGACATTAAAGGTATCCAGATAGATAAGAATCTAACTTCTCAAATTCAGTTGTTTGCAGATGATATCTTATTGACAATGAATGTAATAATTCACTTTCAAATCTCTTTACCTTAATGGAAATCTTTCAGAAGAATTCTGCACTCTCATTTAAGGAAAATAAAACAAAAATTCTACCCATAAATTATAACATTAATGATCTAGAAAAAAGATTTGATAAATACATTGTTCAAGAAAGATAAACTATTTGGGAATAATTTTTGCTGAAAATATTAATAATAGTATTAATTATAATACTAGTCCAACTTTTGTAGTGAATCTTATAAGTGCAGTAAATATTTTTTTACTATGGATGAGTCTTTCCATAACTAAAATGTGTATTCTGCATAAATTCTCTAGATTGTGCAGTCTATCTTTACCCCTTCTAAAAACTTTAATTCCTTAATGTTAAAGTTTTTGTGGTATCCTAATAAGTCCAGAATAGCTTTAAGTCATCATATAAAAAAGATTGGACTCTTGGTGATATTGGGTTACCTGACTTAGAATTATTCTACTAATCTGTTATCAAATCAATAGCATTTTGGTTAAATAGTTATTATACTGCTATATACAATGAACTCCAAGGAAATCTTGAATTTAGTCTAGTTCCCCTAAGTATTCCAATTATTATTTAATTTTAAATATCTCTTTGTTCTTGATAGTAAAAGAATCTTTTAAAAATAATCTTAATTGGACAATTTTTATTTAGTAGACACCCTTGTAAATGGTTATTGTATGTGTTTTTTTCCAGTGGTTTAATATTTGTCTTTTTACATCAGATATCGCCTTTTAATTGAAACATTATCAAATTTGTTCACATTTAAAATTCAATAAAAAATATTTATTCATTCTAGTTGAGGTCACAGCAGCTAGATTTTTTTTCATTTATGTTGCACTGATCTAGCACTTGATTATATAATTTGCAAAAGTATATAGAAGTGAAGTCCCCCCATGGAATGAATGTTTGATCTTTTCTGCTCTTGAGACAAATGTGGAATATGCGCTCTTTCAGTGATTTGAGGAAATTGAAAGTAGTTTTGTTTGTACTTTCACTGACAGCTCTTTGACTTTATTTGTCAAGTTTCTGCATTTCTTTTGAGTAGTGTTCTGTCCAAAGATTTTTTTCAGATTTAAGTTTTTTACTAGTTATTATATAGTGGTATTTATGAGAGCTAAAATATTTTGCATTTCAACTGTTGTTTATTTAAGGGCTCTGACAAAAAATATGCAAGTAAAACACTTAAAAAAAATGTACTTTATATTTGAAAACCTGTGGACTGATCCATTTTCAAGGTTTCATGCTGCTCCATCTGAAACATAAACAAAAACCTTAGTAACTATCACAAATGTTAGATTATTGTACTGATTCGGGGAATTTTAATTTTAAAACAGCAAAAACAGTTACCATATGTGCAAAAATTAAAGTCTTACTAGTTAGATGCTTGTAGGACAGCAACATTCTGTAGATAATATTGATTTTTTTAAGTGCTAGTTTTTCAGAGGAAGACAGAAAAAAGTACATCTGTTTGGAATGCTGTGTGAGTCAGAGTAAATAAATCCAATTTGAATTTGGCTAGATGCTTTTGTATAGTTTAAAAATTAACTCGTATGCAGTTAATGTTATTTGAGATTTCTAGTAAGTAGCCAGCATAAAATCATAACAAGAAACCATGGGTAAGATCATTTTGACTTGTGTACCACATATGGTAACTAATCCATTTTTAATCTGCACAGATCGTTCTTTTGTATATACACTCTGTACAGGTAAATTGTAGTCAGCAACATTCAAACATGTTAAATTAATTCATAGTCGTATCTTAAGTGAAATAATTCCTCAGATGATATATAGACGAAAAGTTTCTAAAAAAATATGGAAAAAATTACAGTCCTTTTGACATACAACCCAACCTTGATTAGCAGTTTGGACATCGGTTAGAGCAGAGCCTTTGCTAGGTCATCTGGCACACTCAACCAGCTTCCCAGACTAGTGCCCCCCCCCCCCAACTCAAAGTTGAGTGAAAAAAAATCTAGGTCTTCCAACAACAAAAATCACCTCTGCTCTGAATTGTAACTGGCGTGCTAAGCTACTGAATGTAAGCATGAATGCAATAAAGGAATTCATTTCTGAAGCTACGGTACACAGGTTCTTAAATGAATGCCGGTACTGCATTTGTTCTCTGCAGATTGCACCACATAATGGCTTACATCCTGAAGGTCTGCCCCCCTCACCTAGCCCTAGTTATGATTTTGTGTTGTAGCTGGCATGAAAAGGATAGACATATGCATAACCTGGGGGAGGGGCAGGTTGCCATGATCCCTTGAAGGAGGGGTGGCATATACATATGTGACTTAGGTGAGCATTCAAGTTTCTAAGCTGACATTTGGCAATAGCATTCATCATGAGTCCGTGAACATACACAGGGAATGTGTATTGACCCCATAGTGATGCAGGTGGCATCTTCCCTACCCAGGGATGTGGTTTGAGCCATGCCAACAAAGTACCTTATGGCTGCCTGTATGAAGACTCCTTCAAACGATTCTTACCCATGACGACAGAATGGTCCTGCCTGATTATGGAAGGCAGATGTTTGGCAGGCAGCATTAGAGGAAAAAAGACAAACATTATGGGAAAGCAACAGGTAGTACATGTGCTGAAAGGTAGCAAGAGACCACTGAAAAATGCATAAATACTTTAACAAATGCAGTACCCTATACAAACCATCGCCTAATACATCTTCATAAAGGAAATAAGACATGGCCTTTATGACTTTTGTTTTGTTACTTGTTACAACCAATGCTTTGTCTACAGTCCACTGTCAAACTTAAATGCAATTTAACAAATTAAATTGTTGGAGCGGAAGCTAATCAGAAATACAGTAAGCATAAAGTCAGTATTTAAAAACTTTCCTTGCATAAATTAATAACAGCTAGAGAGGAGAGTACAACTTCTGAATTACCACTATTATATAGACTGCAAGCAAATGTATTTTACCATGTTAACTTTGTCAAATTTGCCCCCTTAAAAATGTAATCTTTGACTTATCTAACCAAGTCACTGCACTAACTGCACACATACAATCTGTTATAAAATTATGAGGCACCATCTTTGTCATACCCAGGGACAGAGCCACAGGTTCTGTTTTGTGGTCTAAAGATATATTGAAACTACTTGCATCAAGGAGCTGAGGGCTTAATAAACACCAAAGCTGATATCAAACCCTTGCTGTTTCCCAGATGGGCAGTCATTGTCTTCCAAAACTATTACATTTCAGTCAAAAATGTCTTCACTAATATAATCTTTGGCTGTAACACTAAAAGTGAGCATTAATTATTTTTATCATTCTTATCCTTCTTTTTATGGACAGGCTTAATTTCAGCAAGCTTTCCAAAACCTGCAGAAGTGCCAGTTAATAAAAATGTTTTACTATTTAACAAGGAGTAAAAGAGAATTAAAATGTTATACATATTTATATAAACCATTACGTTGTTATAAGGTATAGACAGCTATTTAGTGACAAGTGAAAATGTTAGCTTTTATCATTAATCCAAGCTTTTTCTCATGTTGTTGTAACATACTGAAATGCTTACCTTCTTTGGTTAAAGTGTAGATATTCTAATGAAAAAGAAGGCAGCTTCATCATACTGTATAATTAGTTTTCATTTTTTAAATGCATGTCAGGTTTTTGTTGAAAATTATATTTTAAGCATGGTAGACATCTTATGATATAGGAAATGAGTTTTGGCTACTTGACCTTCTTTTGATCCTTCCAGTAGTAATTTCTGTGTTGAACAATGATATTGGTGGCTTGTCATGCCACATGATAGCTTTAGCATATAGCTGTAATAAGTCAGGGCATGACATAAGAGAGGAAATGTTTGACAGAATCAAATGAAATAATGTGGGAATTGGTCCTAGGCTGGGGGATTTATAGAGATGCACTGCGTTTCTTTGCTGACCTTGCAACACTAAGTGGCAAAAGTGGGAGCCAGTGAATATCTAAATGAAAACAAGCAGCACTTTAAAGCATGAACCATGCAACAAGTATGCAAGTGCACCTTGCCATTCACAGAAGTCCAGGTAACAGTCTATATAGTGGCCAGTACCTACATAGCACAGTCTTGCAAGAGAAGTAAACATGGACAAACACTGTTTTATCTCAATATAAAACATTAATTGCAGTAGATAGGCTACAGAGGATGTTATTCGTGTTTCACTGTTGCAGTCATCACATTTGGGTTATCCCTGCCAGGGTAGCCCTCGGCTGGTCCGAATACCAGAGGCTTAGTATTTCTGCATCGGTTGCTGTCTCTTCAGGACTGATGTCAGGTCATCAGTAGTGTAAAGTAAGGCAGCTGGCACCATTACATCAGTCTTTCTTGCCGAGGAGCCCAAAGCAGTTCGCACGAATGCTGTTCAGCCGCTATTTAAATTTCGTCTTCCGAATTGAAGCTGAAGTCTTCTAAAGCTAAGTACCCCATTGGGGATCCTTTTTTCTTGCTCTAACTGATGTCAGAAAAAGTTAACAATTGTCTCTCCTGGGAAAGCAAATACCACACCAAGACTTTCATTCTTACTCCCTCACTTGCTTAGGCCCAGACCACAACGTCCCTCGCTGTCGCTTTTGTGCTTTGTTTAAAGCCAGAACTATACGTTGTCGAGCCCTTATTGTAGCTAGATATTTTTGCTTACATTCCTCGAACTCTGATATGACTTAAGTAAGCCATCTGACAGCAGAGCTTCTGAAAAAATGTAAGGATAAAGACAGACCGCACAGGTCCAAACCTACCAATGACACTTCCGTTAAGCTAGTTGTCAGTTCTCCAGTCCTCAGTGAGGCACTTTCGCAGCTCCTGATGCCCAATTCTGTGGATTCGCATGCCACTACCGAGACCCTTTCGGAGTCGGTATGCCCCGCAAAACTTTTCTTCGACTAAGGATCCTGCGGTTGTCTGTACCTTGGATGGGTCCGGAGCCGCTGAGCAGGCACCGGCTTCTGAGGAAGTACTTCACACTATCGATTCTTGACACAAGCTGGTGACTTCTTTCGCGTCTACCATTCTTTCAAAAACTACAGAGTTTCTAAGCCCCAGGGTATGAACCACACCCAAAAAACAGACAACCCAATCTCAGGCAACTGCTTCCTTGACTCAGTCTCAAATGCTTAAAATGGCGGAAGACCTTATCAAGCTGATCAGGGAAAGCCAAGCTACCCCTTCCAAAAGAAAAAGAGATCTGTCCCCAGAAATTTTATCTGAACAGGAGTCTGATGACTCAGATGCATCTGAATATGAAGATATGCAACCCCTCTCTGCCTATGAGGATTCTGATGCAGAGGAATCTATTCCTTCAACCTCTCCACCTGAGGAATTTTCCTTTGGCGAAACCTTTCATACTTTAAAGGAGCATTTCCAATGGGAATGTCAGAATTACCCTCAGTCTATAAAGAGACTCAGAGAATTCTTACATCTTCCACAGCACAGACCCCTGGCCATTCCCCCAGTCCTGGATGTTGAGGACGATGTTTTCCTGGAATCCAGTTTGACTCCTGACACCCTCCCTCCTGCTCCCAGGAAACCTGACCGGTATTACAGAGTCCCTGACTCGCACAGATTTCTTTTCAACAATCCTACTGCTGACCCTGAGGTAATTTCATAAGGGCCTAAAGGAATTAAAGCAACCTCTGCTAAGAATCCCACCCCCTCAGATAGGGATTCCCGAGCACTAGACAGATGGGGTAAGAAAGTATACACCTCTGCTACTCTTGCTATCAAAGCACTAAATTGTCAGTTCCATATGATTGGATGGGAGAAAGGAAATTCACCCCAGGGATCATGTCAGTCGCCCTGCTAAATAAGGGTCCAGGGAAGTAAATAGTGCGGGAAGAAATAGCCAGGGAATTGTTATGGCTAGGCTTGTATAGGCCCTAGGGCCGATAGCCTAGTACCAAACTATAAACCTATGAACCATATGCTAAAAGTTCAACAACATACCATGGAACTCCTCAAACAAAAAATTTCTTCCTTTCCTGCTTGCAGAATCTAAAGCGTTACAAGAGTTAATCCATTCTGCAAGTCAAGTAACTAAGCACACCTTGCACTGTGGTTTGACGCCGTAGAAGCTTCTTGCAGGGCAGCAGTCACCAGTTATGTCCTGAGCAGGCATGCTTGGCTTAAGGAACAGCCCTTGCCAGACCATGTCAAATCTAAATTATTGGATGCACCCTTGCACAAAGACAATTTATTTGGCACCAAGGCAGAGGATGTCTTAAAAAAGATGGAAGAAACAGCTAAATCTATGCAGACAGTTAAGGATTTCCTACAGGTCCAGCCACCCAGGTTCAGCAGGCATTGTCCCTCCAAGCACTGGTCCTTTCCTGCCCCCACCAGGTTAGTTCAGCCCAGATCCCCCAGAAAGCAGCCACAGT
Source organism: Protopterus annectens (assembly GCF_019279795.1). Taxonomy (NCBI): domain Eukaryota; kingdom Metazoa; phylum Chordata; order Ceratodontiformes; family Protopteridae; genus Protopterus; species Protopterus annectens. The sequence continues at coordinate 777,706,383 of NC_056735.1, forward strand.
GAATGAAGAGATAAAAGCAGTGGAGTTCCTCCACTTCAAAACCAGGGAGTTCTAAGCCACCCCCTCATGGTAAGAACTCACAATGACTCTCCTCCCCCACTTCCTCCCTCTGCCCACCTGCACTTACCCCTAGGAGGAAAACTCTCCTTTTAAGCAAGCACTTGGGCCACCATTACCAACGGCCCCTGGGTCCTAGGGATACAAATTTTCTTTCCACACCCTTCCAACCCCAAAAGGGTTCCCAGATTTACCTCCAAACCAGTGGGCAGTGGCAAAAAGGCAAGTCCTTTCCATGCTCTCCATGAGGGCAATAGAGAACATCCCTGCAAAACAGATAGGCCATGGTTTCTACTCCAGACCTTTTCTGGTACCCAGAAAAGAGGGCACCTGGCACCCCCATCCTCGAGCTATCCATTCTAAACACCTTCCTGGTGATACCAAAATTCAAAATGCTCAGCCTCCAGCAACTGCTACCCATGCTGTCCAAAGATGCTTGGCTAGCCACTCTAGACCTAAAAGAGGCCTACCTCCACATTCCTATCAGGGAATCATGCAGGAAATACCTACTTTTCAGGGCAGGATCTCTGCACTTTCAGTTCTCTGCGCTTTCCTTTGGCTTATCTACTGCTCCCAGAGTTTTCACAAAATGTCTGGCTCCCGCCATTTCCTTCTGCAGACAAAGGAATATCCAAATGTACCCATTCATAGACGACTGCCTAATTCAGGCAGACAGTCAGGAAACGCTGCTCAAGCACCTGGCCTTTGTAAAATCCCTACTGACCTCCCTGGCATACACTATCAACGAAAAAAATCCAAACTAGCACCCAACCAAAGGATTATTTTCCTGGGGGCAAGCCTGGACACAGCATCCCAGATGGCAATCCTTACACCAGAAAAGCAAACTTACCTGACAGCCTACTTCTCTCAACTAGCCACCAGACCACAGTTATCTGCAAGGAAAATCCTGCAAGTTCTGGGGTTCATGGCATCTTGCATTCTACTCATTCCATATGCCACACTGCATATGAGGAAACTTCAATGGCACCTAAAAAGCCTTTGGTGTCAACACTCTCAAGCCCTGGAAACTCTTATACCAATGATACCTTGCCCAAGGAAAGATATTCTTTGGTGGACACCAGCATGCTCCCACAACAAGGGACTACCTTTCTCACCACCTCCCGCCACCCAGAACCTCACCACAGACACATCAGACTATGCCTGGGGTGCACACCTGGACAGCAGGTGTATACAGGGCCAATGGAGCCCACAGCAAATCCATCTGCATATAAACCAAAAAGAGATGGCTGTCCAGCACACTGACAGCCTTCAGGCCCCTTCTCTCCCCAGGGGCTCTCCTGTTCAAAACAGACAACACCACTGTGATGTGGTATATCAACAAGCAGGGAGGGACTCACTCTTACCCTCTATGCAGGCTAGCCATGACCCTTTGGCACACAGACTCTGCCATGCAACTCCACCTGTTAGCACAATTCCAGCCAGGCTCTCTAAACTCTCTGGCAGACCACTTAAGCAGAAATATTCTGGACCCACACGAGTGGCAGCTAGACCAAAGAACCTTCAACCTAATAACTCAGAAATGGGGTGTCCTGAAGGTCGACCTCTTTGCCTCCCACACAAACCATCAGCTTAGCAAGTTCTGCACCAGGGAGCATCAGTGCATGGATTGGAAAGTGGATGCCCTATCCTTCCCCTGGGTCATTCTCTCGATCTGTGCATTCCCCCCATCTCCTCTCATCACCAAGGTACTGCTCAAAATAAGGAAGGAAAAATCAAGGACAATTCTAATTGCTCCAGACTGGCCATGCCAGCACTGGTACCCACTGCTGCGCAGCCTGTCACTGTCACCATGGCATCTCCTTCAGACCCCAACCCTCCTGACCCAGAGGGAAGGAGAATTTTTGCATCCCCAGTTGCAGCTTGGCTTATTCCCTGACCACTGACCAGTGTGCCAGTCTCAGTAAACAGGTTCTAGATGTCTTACTTGAGACTAGACGCCCTAGCACTAGAAAGTCTTATGCTAACAAATGGAAAAGGTTCTGCACGTGGATTCAGGCTAAGGGAGCTGATATGGCACAGCCCTCCGTACCTCTCATCCTGGATTACCTGGCTGACCTGCTACACAGTGGTCTCTCCTTTTCCTCTATTAAAATTCATGCTTCTGTTATCTTTGCTCATTTCCACACTGAGCAACCCCACTTCTCACACCCTCTGATTAAACAATTCCTAAGAGGGGCTAGCAACTTGAGGCCACCCAGAAGAGCACCTACTCCAGCTTGGGAACTTAACTTTGTGTTGGAAAAACTCACCCTGTCCCTCTTTGAACCAGCATCTTCAGCAGAGTAAACATTTCTCTCCTGTAAGACAGCTTTCCTTCTGGCCATCACTTCAGCCAGGAGAGTCTCTGAGCTGCAAGCACTCATGGCTGTAGAGCCCTTCATCATCTTCCATGCTGGCAGGGTGTCCCTCAGGACTAACCCATCCTTCATGCCCAAAGTGGTGTCCAGTGTGGCTCTCAACCAATCCAGTCATTTGCCCACCTTTTTCCCTAACCCTCAAAACAAGGGGGAAAGGATTCTGCACTCTCTAGATGTGCATAGACAGCTCAGATTCTATCTAGACAGGACTAAATCATTCAGAAAGTTTGACCAATTACTAGTCAGCTTTGCTGCTGGGGTAGAGGGCAAAGCAATTTCCAAACAAACCATTTCCAAGTGGATAACACACTACATCAATTTCTGTTGCAAGCAATATGGAAAACCTTTCCCTAAGGGGGTCAGGACTCACTCTACCAGAGCAGCCTTCACCTCTGCAGCTTTCCTCAGTGGAGTCCCCACTTGGGACATCCTAGAGGCTACTACCTGGACATCTGTTCTTACTTTCACCAAGCATTACCACCTGCCTATCCTCTCCAAATCCAGGGCAGGCTTTGCAACTGCAGTCTTGCAGGGCATCCTAACCAGCCCCTAGTCTCCTTGAATGCCTCCACCCTTTTCCTCAGCTTTGGGAATCAACCCAAATGTGATAACTGCAACAGTGAAACACGAAGAACATAGTACAGTTGTGTACACTTACCATAAATGTAGATGTTCGAGTGTATTCACTGTTGCAGTCCTGGTTTCCCTCCCTCCATCCCCCTCTTACTTCTCTCTCTCTCTCTCTCCTTACAAGAAGCTTTTTGGTATTTACTTTCTACTGGTGGGGTTCTTCCACCATATCCTGGTTCCCACTTGGGGGCTCCTGACAGGGCAAGAAAAACTGATGTAATGGTGTCAGCTGCCTTACTTTATACTACTGACGACCTGATGTCAGTCCTGAAGCAACAGCAACCAACACAGAAATAGTAAGCCTCTGGTATTTGGGCCGGCCGAGGGCTACCCTGGCAGGGATAACCCAAATGTGATGACTGCAACAGTGAAGACACTCAAACATTTACATTTATGGTAAGTGTACATAACTGTACTTTACTGCTTCCATCAACAAGAAGGCACTTTGTGCTACATGCAGCTAAGTAGCCGTATATTATGTGCAGCAGTACAGTATAAGGGAAGGACAGGGTTTCCAGGAAAGTAAGGAAAAAAACGGAACCATAAGAAATGGGTCACACAAAAGGGTAACATCATGAGAAAAGGCAAGTGGGAAGACAGAAAGGAAGGGAGAAGAAAGCAGGATAGTATATTGTGGAGGGACAGACAAAGTTAGAAGTCAGAAAATATGATGGTGAGGCCTGGGACTGGCATACACAAACAGAGGGTAAACAAGTAGTGATGGGGAAGGACAACACTCAGGGCATGAAATAGGACACTAGAGGAGGGTAACAGACATGGCCATGGATAGTGGAATGTAAGTAGTTGACATAACAGGATCCATCCTTGCAAAGGGCAGACAGTGATATGTACCACACTCTCCCCTTGGTGGCCCAGTAGGTCTTGCCATTTGAGAGAATCTGCAGTTCATTCCAGGAAGCTCTCCACAAGGGCCCTATATTTGCCTAGTGCTGTTTCCAGCTTAGCTTCAACCATTTACTCCAGCTGTAGCTGAGCCACCTCGGGCAGTATAGGTGGACATCCATGCTGGCAATGTTTCAGAGCCATCTCCAGCAGTGCACTCCCAGCCTCTTCAGCTACATAAACTACAGCCATAACTTCAGCAGGGGCAGGACATTGTAGCATACCTTTGGACCAGATCCATCATCCAGACCACAAGTGAGGAGGCAGAATAGGAAGGTGTTCATAAGTGAACGCATCATGACAGTAGAGTGAATAATATCTTAACAGGTATGTCAGCCCTTCATTAGTCAGCCCCCTCCTAGGGTGCCATCTTTAATCAAACTCTCTACTACCTGACTCACATTCATTTCATCCTGTAGCTGTTGTACTTTCCCTACCCCTCTGTTCGTTGTGCCTGCACATTTGCACGGGTTTCTTTCCTGAGTGACCCCCCCCCCCACCTGGGATTCACTGCATAAAGCAATTTCTACCTTCTCCACTGAAGCTGGCTATCTTAACTAAGTAAAACCTCTGGGAAGCAAGAACCTGACTCCCTCCAGCTTTTCAGTTGTAATAGTTTGCACAGGTTTCCTTCCTGAGTGACACCCCCCCCAACCTGGGATTCACTGCATAAAGCAATTTCTACCTTCTCCACTGAAGCTGGCTATCTTAACTAAGTAAAACCTCTGGGAAGCAAGAACCTGACTCCCTCCAGCTTTACAGTTGTAATAGTTTGCACGGGTTTCTTTCCTGAGTGACCACCCCCCCCCCCCAACCTGGGATTCACTGCATAAAGCAGTTACTACCTTCTCCACTGAAGCTGGCTATCTTAACTAAGTAAAACCTCTGGGAAGCAAGAACCTGACTCCCTCCAGCTTTTCAATTGTAATAGTTTGCATGGGTTTCTTTCCTGAGTGACCCCCCCCCCCCCCAACCTGGGATTCACTGCATAAAGCAATTTTTACCTTCTCCACTGAAGCAGGCTATCTTAACTAAGTAAAACCTGTGGGAAGCAAGAACCTGACTCCCTCCAGCTTTTCAATTGTAATAGTTTGCACGGGTTTCTTTCCTGGGTGACCCCCCCCCCCCACCTGGATTCACTGCATAAAGCAATTTATACCTTCTCCACTGAAGCCGGCTATCTTAACTAAGTAAAACCTCTGGGTAGCAAGAACCTGACTCCCTTCAGTTTTTCAATTTTAATAGTTTGCACGGGTTTCTTTCCTGAGTGACCCCCAACCTGGGATTCACTGCATAAAGCAATTTCTACCTTCTCCACTGAAGCTGGCTATCTTAACTAAGTAAAACCTCTGGGAAGCAAGAACCTGACTCCCTCCAGCTTTACAGTTGTAATAGTTTGCACGGGTTTCTTTCCTGAGTGACCCCCCCCCCCCCCCCAACCTGGGATTCACTGCATAAAGCAGTTACTACCTTCTCCACTGAAGCTGGCTATCTTAACTAAGTAAAACCTCTGGGAAGCAAGAACCTGACTCCCTCCAGCTTTTCAATTGTAATAGTTTGCATGGGTTTCTTTCCTGAGTGACCCCCCCAACCTGGGATTCACTGCATAAAGCAATTTTTACCTTCTCCACTGAAGCAGGCTATCTTAACTAAGTAAAACCTGTGGGAAGCAAGAACCTGACTCCCTCCAGCTTTTCAATTGTAATAGTTTGCACGGGTTTCTTTCCTGGGTGACCCCCCCCCCCCACCTGGGATTCACTGCATAAAGCAATTTATACCTTCTCCACTGAAGCTGGCTATCTTAACCAAGTAAAACCTCTGGGAAGCAAGAACCTGATTCCCTCCAGCTTTTCAATTGTAATAGATGAACTACAATTGTTGGCTCTGGCACCAGTTATCCGTCTCTGTGAGACCTTTTTGAAGGATGTTCATGTCAGCTGGAGAGTCAATAATGGCTCCCAGCTTGCAGTCATCCGCGAACTTAGTCAGCCATAGTCCTTCTGTGCTGGCCTGTACCTCGGAAAAGTAAATGCTGAACAAGAGAGGTCCCAGGACCGAGCCCTGTGGGACACCACTTGTGACCGGTTTCGAGTCAGACATGACTCCAGCAATTCTGACTCTGTGGGTTCTGTGTTTGAGCCAGTTAGCCACCCATCTTGTGACATAGGGGTTTATGTTTAAGCTGGATAGCTTATCTATGATGCCAGAGTGGGGTATTGTGTCAAAGGCCTATACGAGATCCAGATAGGCCGTGTGGACTACCTTCCCTTCATCTATGGCCTTGGTGACTGTTTCGAAGAAGTCAACCAGGTTCAAGAGGCAAAGCCGAACTGAGTAGGATCCAATGTCTGTAGGTCCCCAATGTCTTTGTTTATGAGTTCCATGATGATCCTCTCCATGGCTTTGCAGATAAGGCTAGTCAGGCTTATGGGGCGATAGTTACCAGGGTCTGTTGAGGCACCACCTTTGTGGAGCGGGACCACTGTTGCTGTACGCCATTCTTTGGGTACATATCCCGTAGTGAGGCTGAGATTGTACAGCATTTTTACGTGTGGGTTTAGTTTTTCTTGAAGTTCGTGTAGGGCGCAACCCGGGACACCATCTGGTCCCATTGAAACAGTGTTTTTTGCCTTGGATAGGGTGGCCTTCACCTGGACATCTGAGATGTTTGGGAGGCTGCACTCTACTGGGATAGATATTTGCTCCTTGGGGGGGGAAGGGGGGGGGGAGTTTGCACTGAACCTGTCTGCCAGGATGTTGGCAATGTCTGTGGGTTCAGTGTATTTTTTGTCATTTAGAATCAACTCTGAGGATACCTGGGAGTTGCATCCCAGGTTCCTAACATAGCTAAAGAAGACCTTGTGATTGTCTTTTGTGTCCTGTGCAATTTTTCTTTCGAAACTGGCCTTGAAGGATTTTATGAGGGATCGTAATTTTTTGCTAGTACTGATCAGAGATGCCTTCCTTTTTAGGGATTTTGCTCTATCATGTAGTAGCTTCCTCCTTCTGTTGTACAACTTATTTATGGCTGGGGTCCACCAGACTGGATGCCTGCCTTTGGACGCTTGGGTCTTGGTTTTGTTTTGGATAGCATGGTCCATGCATCCTGGAGATGTCCATAGAATGCATTTATATAGGATTCCGTGGTTTAGGCCGTAGTTTCCACCAATCCTGGGGCCTTGAAGGTTTCCACTTCGGATTTGAGAAGTGGGAAGTTCGCTTTTGAGAAGTTCTTCACTGTGGTTTTCTGGGATGGGGCTGGGGTCGGGTTTTGAATATCCAGTGAAATTAATTTATGGTCTGATCTTACCAATGAAGGGAGTACCTCTGGTGTGGAGCATAGGGTCCCCATGTTGGTGATGATCAGGTCCAGTATGTTTTCCCCTCTTGTGGGAATTTTGGCCATCTTTAATCAAACTCTCTACTACCTGACTCACATTCATTTCATCCTGTAGCTGTTGTATTTTCCCTACCCCTCTGTTCGTTGTGCCTGCACAGTAAGTTACTTTGCATTACTGTCCTCTCTTTGCTGTTAGCTGCTGATTTATTTGGTTATTACTGTTAACTACTGAGGTATTTGATGGTGCTAAGCTGTAACTGCTGTTCAGAACTACTATATGTTTTGAGACCTAACTAATGTTCTACCTTACAAACTGCTTGCTTTTTGTCTTGTTTTATGAAGGTAGAGCTTTAATTGTTGAATATCTGACAGGCATCCTGCTGTTTTACATTTGTAAACATTCCTATGGCATGCTACTGTACTTAGAAGACTTACAGGCTGGACTTTATAATTGCTTTTATAGAAGGCTAAGTGAATGCAGTTCATGTTACTATTAGTTCATACTGAATAACATAGCTCTGGAATTATTGTCCTAAAACAGCCATACTTTGCTTTGTGCATTATATCCTGTGTGTATTCACTGAAATATACAGCTGTTATCACTGGACTTAGAAGGCTGTATGTTACTGCTGTTAGTCTGTGGTTTTACAGAGCTGATACTGTATGCACTATAATCAGTTTTAATTATAATGTATGCTATATAGTAAATTTTACTCTCCAGCTCTATTCCTTGCATGCTCTCCACTTCACATTCTTGTAACCTTTGCACTAATTCTGCCTTATTTACCTTTATTTTTCAGTTTGCATGGGTTTCTTTCCTGATTGACCCCCCATCCCAACCTGGGATTCACTGCATAAATCAATTTCTACCTTCTCCACTGAAGCTGGCTATCTTAACTAAGTAAAACCTCTGGGAAGCAAGAACCTGACTCCCTCCAGCTTTTCAATTGTAATAGTTTGCACGGGTTTCTTTCCTGACTGACCCCCGCCCCCCCGCCCCACCCTCCCCACCCTCCCCACCCCCACCTGGGATTCACTGCATAAAGCAATTTCTGCCTTCTCCACTGAAGCCGGCTATCTTAACTAAGTAAAACCTCTGGGAAGCAAGAACCTGACTCCCTTCAGCTTTTCAATTTTAATAGTTTGCATGGGTTTCTTTCCTGAGTGACCCCCCCCCCCCCCGCCCCAACCTGGGATTCACTGCATAAAGCAATTTTCACCTACTCCACTGAAGCTGGCTATCTTAACTAAGTAAAACCTCTGGGAAGCAAGAACCTGACTCCCTCCAGCTTTTCAATTGTAATAGTTTGCATGGGTTTCTTTCCTGAGTGACCCCCCCACCACCTGGGATTCACTGCATAAAACAATTTCTACCTTCTCCACTGAAGCTGGCTATCTTAACTAAGTAAAACCTCTGGGAAGCAAGAACCTGACTCCCTCCAGCTTTTTAAGTAAAACCTCTGGGAAGCAAGAACCTGACTCCCTCCAGCTTTTCAATTGTAATAGTTTGCACGGGTTTCTTTCCTGAGTGACCCCCACCACCACCTGGGATTCACTGCATAAAGCAATTTCTACCTTCTCCACTGAAGCTGGCTATCTTAACTAAGTAAAACCTCTGGGAACCAAGAACCTGACTCCCTTCAGCTTTTCAATTTTAATAGTTTGCACAGGTTTCTTTCCTGAGTGACCCCCCCCCCCCCAACCTGGGATTCACTGCATAAAGCAATTTTTACCTTCTCCACTGAAGCTGTCTATCTTACCTAAGTAAAACCTCTGGGAAGCAAGAACCTGATTCCCTTCAGGTTTTCAATTGTAATAGTTTGCACGGGTTTCTTTCCTGAGTGACCCCCCCCCCCCCACCTGGATTCACTGCATAAAGCAATTTCTACCTTCTCCACTGAAGCTGGCTATATTAACTAAGTAAAAACTCTGGGAAGCAAGAACCTGACTCCCTCCAGCTTTTCAATTGTAATAGGTGAACTACAATTTAGTTTTTGTAAACTGTTGAGGCTTAATGGTGTATGCACAACAACAGTGAAGGGATCTAGTCAATTGCCACTAGATTGGGCTATACTACTTTGAATCAGCCTTACACTCACACAGTGCCCCAGTCCCAAGCATGTACTTTTTAATTTGGTTAAGTAATTTCGCTCCCTCCTTAGTGACTACATCTTCTAGTTTACCCCTAGGATCCAATTAAAATTAGCCTGAAAATTGGTGTAAAATTAAAAAAAGAATAAAACAAATTAAATTACAGCCAACAACGCTGCTTACATACAAACCAAACCAAAATCCCAAGGTAACTCTCAGAGTCAGTGTTAGCCCCGCTCCGCTCCCTGCCCCCACTAGTGCTAAATTTAAACCAGACTTTGCCACTCCCTTGCCACTCCCCTCCTGCTAAGTACCAATCAGCACCTCACACATCATTGAGCAACCCTGCTCCCTTAATCAATTTCTTTCTCTCTCATTCTTCCACACCTTATTAGCACAGTCAGCCATCAAATTTGGCAAGCCCCTTATCAAAATGCAAACAAGCAAAAAAAACACTAATTACCCAAATGCCTGTACTGTTTCTATTTTACCATCTCATTGCCTATGAACAAACACTTGACTGTGGTATTCACTACCCAAATGGTCAAACAGACACCCACGACTTCACACATAACACCAAACACTTTACCTTCCCCTGCACACCGAATATACCACCCTCTATAAAATACCACCCCTTTACAGCCACAAAACATAATCCTAAAGACAAAGACTATAGAAAGCTTATAAACAAACTCCTAAAGGTCAGAATATCCTGTCACTTCAACCTTATAACACATGGAGACATTCATCCCAACCCTGGCCCACCCACACCCAATACACTCCACTCCCCTACCACAACCCCCACAGTCAAGCTACCCATGAATACTCCCTTTATTTCCCTCCTAGCATTTCACCTAAATATTAGCAGTATTAACAATAAGATTCCCAACCTACACGCCCTCCTAGCAACCCATTCCCCAGACATTATGTGTCTTACGGAAACCTGGCTAAAACCCAGTACTACTGATATTGTGGTACTTCCTCCAGGATATAATATTCACTGGTTAGACCCCGCTACAAGGAAAGAAGGTGGGATAGCAGTCCTTTACAAAAATACTCTAACCATTAATAGAGACACCATTTAACCTCCCCAATTTAATAATGCAGAACTCCTCATAACATAACTAAGCTACATTTTAACCAAAACAAACACTTGAACATCGTCTGTGCATACATTCCACCAGGCAACAACCTAAATACCCTAGAAGATCTCCTTTACTGGTTATCCACTACCTAGCCCCAAGAAACCATAGTTCTTGGTGATTTTTAACACCGACTGGCACCCCTGCTCCTCCGACCCCCCCCCCCCACTCATATAAACTTATCTGGGTTTAAACAGACCATAACCTCTCCCACTAGGATAAACAAACCAACCAACAAGGAAAGTATTCTAGACTGGATCCTAGTTAATAACCAACCCCAACTGTACACAGCTGGTACTCTCCCTGATGACCTCAGCGACCATTGTCTAACCTGTATCATAAAACATAAGGCAGGAAACCCTTACCAGCCCAAATGTAAAACATTTAGAAACAGGAAAAACTTTGATGCTGCTATATTCCAAAATGAATTAAAAGCAGTTGACTGGTCAAAACTAAAAAATCTAACATTAGAGGAGGCCATAGATCACTTTAACACTAAATTCCTAAGTATCCTTGATTCCCATGCTCCAGCACGTACAATAAAAACTAGATCAAATACAGCACCATGGCTCACAAAAGATACCAAAGCAAAAATCAAAACTAGAAACAGAGCCTGGGCCAGCTGGAGAACAACCAAAGCCCCACTTGACCATCTAAAATATCGTCAATTCAGGAATGATACAAAAAAAATCTGTTTTACCGGATAAAAAAAGCTTCTACCAAATTCGCCTACAAAAACCCCACAACAACCCTCAAAAGTTCTGGGCAGGCTTAAATCAACTACTTTGTCCAGGTCACTCCACCATCCCAATCCCTGCTAACTACACCCATAGTTCCCCAGAGACAATAGCTAGAGCCTTTAATAACTTTTTCACTGAAACAATCCAATCCCTAGCAAATCAACTAACCCCCTCTAACTTAAACCACATGCCTAATCTACCTAATAATCACCCAGAATTTGGCTTCCAACCAATATCCATTAGTTTTATCAAAACACTTCTAAAAAATCTAAAACCTACCACCCTCGCTACTGACCTCCTCCCAGCAGAGTACCTGCAAATAGCTGCAGATGCCATTGCATATCCCATATCTATCCTCATCAACAGAACCTTATCCGAAAATGCTATCCCCTCCCTCTGGAAAATATCTCACGTCATCCCACTCCATAAAGGTGGTAGCTCCTCAGATATATCCAACTATAGACCCATTGCCATTCTTTCCCCACTAGCCAAAATAATGAAGAAATGTGTCCACAAGCAACTAATGCAATACCTTTCACAGAATAACTTACTGTCCGACTCCCAACATGGTTTCAGGCCATACCACAGCACTACCTCAGCCCTCCTTTCCTTTACTACTGCCATAAACCAAAACAGGAATTACACACAAAAGGAAAGTAGAAGCACGCTGACACAATAAACAGCACGGACTTTTTAATAAACGTAAGCACTTTCAGCTAAGCAAATGCCCATTGTAGGAATGCGTAAATGTGGTATGTGCCCTCAATGTAAGTTCATCCATGTTGGTAGCAAAGTGTATATCAACAGTAAAAACTATTTCATTAAGGGTAATTACAATTGTGACACCAGTGGCGTGATATATGTGGCTCTATGTGAGAAATGTCCTTCCTTCTATATTGGCAAAACGGAGAGAAAAATAAAGAAAAGAATTTACAAGCACCTGTATGCTATAGATAGGAAGGACCTCACAAATGCACTTGCCAGGCATGTGTTAGAATTCCCTGACCACTGTTTCACTTTCAGTGTAGTACATCACATCAAAAATGACATAAGGGGAGGGCCCTGGCAGCTACATTTAGAAGAGCAAGAAGTATTATGGCAAATTAGAACATGTGCACATTTGCTTCCAGGTTTGAACGACTATGTCTCCATTAAGTGTATTCTTAAGCTTAAAGCTCTCTTTAGATGAGCATTAGTGGTTAACAATTTATCCAGTGTGTAAATGGGGGGGGGGGGGGTAATAATTATTAGTTGTAATAAAGTGAGATTTCCACTTTCATAATATTTTAGATTTAAGATTGGTAAAAGCCTTAGGCAATTTAATTGATATTGTTTATGTCTTCAGTTATGGTTATTGTGTGTGTTTTTTAAAAAATGTGTTTTTTAATATTTGTTTTTAAATAAGGCACTCATCAAGTTGTTTAGTGGAGTAGTAACTCAACAGATGATTAATATAGGCTTGTAAGAAGTTGTTCTATCTAATTAAAAGAGATAGGAATATCCTGTATCAATTTAGTAATGTGATTGGCTGTTTAGCCACTTATAGATGTAGGTTTTATGTATAAAAACCAAGCTGTGTTAACTGTTTTTTTTCTGATGAAGGCTGGGCATTTGCTTAGCTGAAAGCGCTTACGTTTATTAAAAAGTCTGTGCCGTTTATTGTGTCAGCATGCTTCTACTTTCCTTTTGTGTGTTTTTTTTAAAGTTTTTTCTGTTTCAAAACAGGAATTACAATACGCTAACCTCTGCCCTCTTTCTTGACCTATCAAAAGCCTTTGACATGGTCAACCATGAACTTCTCATTCTTTCACTAAAATCTATTTCCCTCAACAAGCCTGCTATCCAGTCCTACCTGACTGGTAGACAGCAGGTGGTACTATGGCAGGGCAAACTCTCCAGCCAGTTACCTCTCACACTTGGTGTCCCTCAAGGGTCCATACTAGGTCCACTACTCTTCTCTATTTTTATCAACAACCTCCACACTGCTATCCCTAAAGCCACCTGCATCCAATACGCAGATGATTCCACTCTCATCTGCTCAGCCACCTCCCCATCTGACTTGCAAATCTTAACCCAAAATACATTTAACACTATCGAGAACTGGCTCTCACCAATCAACCCCTACTTCTGAACCCCAATAAAACTAAACTTCTACTCTTCTCTCCCACTAGTAGATCCACCACACTTTCATACTCCGTCACATCTGACAGTGGTACCACTATTTCCCCAGATAATCACACCAAACTGCTAGGGGTTATCATAGACAGTAATCTCAAATTTGACCTACAGATCAACAAAACCATACAGACCATCAATAAGAAGCTTGGATCACTGTATAGAAACAAGACATTTTTAACCCCACTGGCTAGGACTGCAATCGCCCATTCACACCTACTCTCTACTCTCTTATATGCCTCGCCTGTACTCTCAAACCTCAACAAATCCGAACTAGGTAAGCTGTCCCATAGCTGCAATCATATTGCTAGATTCGCCACTGGCTCCACCTATAGAACCCACCACTGCCAGAACCTTTAACAACTAGAGTGGCTAGAACTGCCCAGCTTAATTCAATTCAGTCAACTCTTAATAGCACACAAAATTTTGTACCACCCTGAGGATGCCCCCTCATTTAAAAATATTATTAAGCCTTATAGCAATCTAAGATCCCTACGGTCAGCCGATAAACTACTGGCCCAAACCCACAAAGCTAATAACTCTGCTGGTGAATCCCTGTTTGCCAACTTCATTGGCAAAACCTGGAATTTGTTGCCAAACTATATAACGCTACGATCCTCCAAAAGTCTCTTAAAAAAAACCTCAAACAGTATCTCAAAGTGAAGTGGCTATGCCCATGTACCAACCCTGATTAAGTTATAAACTAAAATCATATTCTGCAATTATCATAACTTGTAACTACATCACCAAGCTCTTCTTCCAATCTGATGTCCCTTACTTTTAATTGTCTGTCCATGACAATTGTGAGTCCCTACTAGGGAACACTTCTAACCCATTGTATATAATCACTTTGTTTTTATAATTGTTTGCTAACTTCTGTGTAATCTGTGTAAGTTTGTCTTTGTGGAGCTTTTCTCCCCGGTCCACCACTGAAAATGGACATGTATCCAGTCAGACTATCCTGGTAAACAAATGTAAAATAAAATAAATAAATTGTGAGGAGAACTATCCGTGGCTGGTCAGAAGCCTTTCCTGCCTCCTGCAAAAGATAACACAATTTGCATCAGATTCTGCTTATGCTGAAAGAGAAAGGGAACATCAGGGAACCTTGATCTTTGTACAATGAGATGCTAGAGCAGCAGATAAAATTCCAGAGAAATTTACCATTATTTGCGTGGCAGGTAGCAGGCAAGTGTGATTGCCTGCACAAATATTATGGTATATAAACTGAGTGTACTACAGATATACATGGGGATATTCACCTTGTGCAGGTGTGCAGTCACCTTGATATGTTGCAGTGTGACCCCAGCCCAGAATAAGACCCTAAAAAAGTCCACATAGGTTGTAATAGGCGTATTACATGCAGTACCACCACCACCACCCCCACCTGACTTGGAGGATCTAATTCGTAATATGAGCTTCACAGTTACTTGCCAGTAACAACAACACTCCCAGAGTTACAACAGGATGAAACAGAAAACATAACAGTGCAAAATAACAAAAGTTTAAAAAATAAAGTTAAAAACAAAAGTGTAACATAGTGTACCATTTGTCATATTCCTGCGTAACCTCTTGTTCCCATAATTGAAGCTCATCAAGGTTCCTGAACCACATGTTATCAAAACAACGACTAAACTGTTCTCTCCATCCTGTTGGTTCCTGTGGCTGTGGCCAAGCATCCATGTTTTACGTATACTATGGTAGAGGTCATTAGGCACTGACTAAAATGTAAATGAAGGAGATGAAGCATTATCTTGTTCTTTATGTACCATACAGGTGCTGTCTATTGGATGCTAACAGAAGTTGCCATTTTCCAGAATTTCCTCTGAAAATTGAAAATCTTTAGGAATAAGATGGTGGCCTATGGATAGCACCTACAACATGGTTTCCACAATATGGCTACTCATGATGTATATTGACACGTACCCAGTGAATGACCCTTAAAACATGGTTCTGCATCATGGCTACTCATGAAGTTGCTCGACACACGTACCTGCACAGGTCTCTAGGACAAGCTGATGGCTATGAGCTGTCCAAGTGAAGCATAGACGATAGGCTGCAGCTTTTGCAGCATGGTGCACAGCAGCAAGATATCATGATCCATAGCGTTATTGCTTGCTGACCTAATTTGTCTGTATAACACATAAATAGATATAAACTTTGTGCAGTTTTGCAGGCATGCTACTATGTTCTAGGTAAGTCACGCAGATTTGGCAAAATGTATTGCATAGGCAGGCAACAATATTATGAGGAATATCAGCATTATTTGTATCAGTAAGCAGTATGAGGAGGTGCACAATACTCCAAAAGTATGTGGTAAGCTGTCTTTGTCTACATTATAAAAGATGTACATTCTTCCACTGGCATTCACATTACAGCAGGCTAGCAGCAGGAGTATGTCTGTGTGCATGTGTCTTATGTTTGCAGAAGGTATTGCCAACAAGGTAGTCGAAAAATCAGGATAATCTGCCCTGTACCCACCTCTCACTGTCGCAGAACTTTTGTGGCATGTTTAATGTATATATTTCCATGTCGTAGTGAGATAACTGCAAACATTCCCACAGCTGTATAATCCCTTATCTGTCCCCACTGTTGTTGTATGTTGTATATCTGCACCAACCCTTTGATTATTTTGTAGTGTGCATGGGTTACCCCTTTGTAGCTGTTTTCCTGCCATCCCAATTGTGTACAGTCTGTAGCTCTCTGTCATGTGTTCACATGTATCTGCACATCTGGAAGATAAGGTGGACAGCAGAAGTTGGATAGTTATAACCTTAATGATAATTAATCCTTTTACAAGCACTAAGTATACATGGACAGCAGCTCTTGGGAGCTGACCAGTCTTTATGTGTCCAGATGTGGCAGACAGTGTTGTGTGACATAATTGCTATTGGTAGGCACACAGTCAAAATTTATAGCAGTTTTGTAAGCATGTTGTCTGCATGCTATGCTCATGTCATGGTAATGCATGTTCCATTGCACCTGAGAAGTGTATTTTGAGGGAGGAGACCTGGGTGCAGCAGACTAACAGAACCAGCAGAGTTTTTAACATCCTTGCATGGAGACATTTGTCCTGGGATTACTCCTGTAGAAGAGGACTTTGATATTAAGATTGACCCATCCCACATATCATAGATAAAGATGAACCAGGTTAATATGTCTTACAGCTGACGTCTGTCTAGTTGCACTGCATATCTGTGAGGTAAGGACCTTAGCCATTCTGCAACCCCCCTCCCATATAGACATTGTCGGCTGCTCAGAACAACTGCTGACTATATGTATTGTTTTACATACATCATATATCCAGCTATTACAGTATGACAGCAGATACAGGTAAGGTTTGTACTGTACATTCTGCATTGACAAGGTTAATATGCATACTACATGGGCACAGTTTTGGCATAGGTACTTAAATTCAATCTGGTGTGCATTTTGTTGTGTATTCACTGGCGCACTGTCATGTTGATACCTGTAGAGTCTGGAGAACAGTGACAAGCTGATATTGGCACCTGTGCTGAGGGTGAACGTGAGACATGGATACCAAAGTTATGATGATACAGTTGCACTATCTGTCTCCATTCTGAGTATAGATCCACACTCAGTACAAGCCAAAGGAGCCACCTGCGTGTTATACAGAGATAAAGGCCAGATTTCACTGCAAGTGACCCGAGTTTAATCAGTGGCTCACGTGCTTGTAGGAGCTGGCCATGAAAGAAGGTGTGAGTGGCTGTTTCCATTTCACCCATTCTGCGGGCAAGGTGGTTTTGGGCCACCACATCAGTGATACCCAAACGGAATACTATGTCTTTTACCTGTGGAGTACAACCCTAAGGAGCATGTACTTCATGGTGCACTCACATCTGTGGGCTGAGGTCTTCTCAGAGGGTAGAAATTGCGGATCTCGGCAAGCTGTCAGGGGAAAGAGGGGTGCTGTCCTTGGGGAAAGGGAAGGCTAACCCATAGTTCCTGCAAGGTGGCCTGCTCTGTCATATTTGAATGTTGTGACTGGGAAACAGATGCATCATTAAGGCTTCTCAGGCAGAAAGAAATAGGTGTAGGGCTGTTGCCTAACTGCTAGCAGTGTGTGTGTGTGTGTGTGTGTGTGTGTGTGTGTGTGTGTGTGTGTGTGTGTGTGTGTGTGTGTGTGTGTGTGTGTGTGTGTGAGTGTGAGTGTGTGTGTGTGTGTGTGTGTGTGTCTGTGTTTTCAAACTATGCCAGTATCCAGCCTGTTTCCTCACTATCATAATAGTATGTGCAACATGCTAGGAGCATCCTACAAGCTGTGATAGTATCCTACTACAATGAGTCCCACACATGTCCAGGCAGTGGAAGTAGGCTTTGAGCAGGATGAGCACATTCTCTATTTTGTTGCGGGTTTGCTTATGTGTAGTATTATATTGATGTTTAACCCTACTCTTTGGGTTCCATTCTGGTGTTGTAAGGCAGGAACTCTGTGGGCATCCAGCATGTGCTATGGAGGGAGGAGTTACTATGTATGGACACACTAAGACAGGCGAGTCAAAAACACAGGCTACATGCAGCCTCCCACACTCCTATATGGGGTCTGTGGCACATTTGTTGATCCAGTCTTACAGTCGGCCTGCCCTGTACGATGCTTTAACAGTGATGCGCTTGACTGGAGGGGAAGGAAAGGATTGGGTGTTTCCCGCCCTACGTGAGGCGGACTATAATACTGCTACAAAAAAAACACTTCTCAAGCTTTCCGAGCCATTTGGAGTATACCTTTTTCAGAGACTCTGGTAAAACACAGCAGCCGCCTGTCACAATACCTTCAGACCTGCAGATCAAGTATAACTGTGATCCTTGTTGGGTAAAAAGGCTCTGAAAACAGACTCATAGGAGATGATCTTGCACAGTGGGTACCATACAGGCAGGTAATGGAGTTTGCAGCAAACAGCAATAAACAACTTTTATTTCACATAAAACAAGAAACTTAAACACACTGACAGTGGTGAAGCTCATAGCAAGTTGCATGTGTGGAGATGGAAAGTCCATTTTGTTATAGAAGTGGTAGTTTTGTGCTTAGAATACTGTTGGAGATGCAAGTAAGGCTGTATCATGATTTCACATTACTAGTCTGAATATTGATCTATCTTGTGTTTACTGGATGGGAATGTTTTCATGGTCCTCTGTTAATTTCTGTTGTACAGTTTTATGCAGAAGTGAGATCATCTGTTGGCGAATTCTGTAAATTGTTTCAACAGCCATAGGACACATTTCTGTGTAAGTAAATTCATCAGAGTGGATACACAACATAGAAGGAAGGAGCATGTTGTTAGTGGTATGCAGCGTCTGTTTCCTTGTTTACGTTTGGATATGCATACATAACAGTGCACATCTGTACAACAAGATAAAAATGGTGTGCGCATAAAATATCTGTCAGCGTATCAGTCATCATGCTTCCTTTTATGATCACCATGCATAAGGATTGTGTGACATGCCTAACTTTCATTTACATCAGAATGCGTTTATGCCACCTGCATCTTGGTGGAAGCCAGTCACTGGACCCAGTATGGATTAACTTGACATTGATGATTACCAGATAGTTACATTTGACAGCTATTATTGTTTTGTAATATGTGTATTTTCCTGATTTTTATACTTTTTAACTTTAGAGAATACTCCTGTAGTGCAGCTCTAGAGAGCAGCTGTATGGCTCGGCTAGATGCACTGAGTGGAGATACAAGTACCAAAATAATCAGTGCTTGCCGTGAGTGTCCTGTTCCCAGTAGGTTCTTTTGGTCAGAAAATGAGTTCAATGAGGTGGGTCACCTGGATTGTAGAGTTATCACCTAGAAATACTTTCTGGTTAAGACTAACCAAAAACTGCATAGACCAGCGTCCCAAGGAGGTGATGACTGGCTGGTTGACCTAAAATTTTAGTGAGAGCCAGAAAAAGGCAAAATCTCAGTTAGGTAAATCTGCTTTAACGGGTTATGTTTTTCGGACCCCTCTGTCTTCTACCCAAGTACTTTCAAGAGGACTTAGACACACAGGGCCAGTATACATGGAGGATCCAGGGGGTTTTCTCTGTTTGAAAGGCAGGAATTGTTTGCTTTAGTTACTTTTATTTTTTATACTTCCCTCCACTTCCAGTTTTTTTTTTGTATCCCCATTCAGTGCGTCTAACTGAGCCATACAGCTGCTCTCCAGAGCTGCACTACAGGAGTATTCTCTAGCCTTATTTGTTCCTTCCTTTTTAGGAAGGCTATACTCCACAAGGGATAGGCTCACCATTCCTCGGATACTTTTTAACTTTGAGAAATGAAGCAGAGACTTTGTGTTACAGAAATTGTTTCTGTGTAACTTCTATGCTTATTTTTTCATGCTAGCAGTATGTGGTTTGTTTGGATTTTTTTAAAGTGTGAAGGAGAATTACTAATTGTTGAAAGTAGTCAGTACTTTGTTGACAACCCCGCTTCTCTCATTGGTATGGACTGTGGCACAAGCTCAGCTGATTTTACAGATGCTATAGTGTTATGTTGTCTAGAAGTATTTTAAAGGTATAAATTAAAACTTCATTGAGTGTGTTTAGTAAATCATGCGGAGGTAAGGGCAGCTGTTTGGGAATGCAAGTGTAGCACGATTATCTTCTGAACTATGGCCACGATAGTTGTGGGTATAGAACGTAAACATGAGACACTTCATGACATACTTTTGGGATGGTGGTCTAATTGTGTGCTGCATGCTTCTACCTAGCTCATGTTTGGGCAAATTTGTCAGTGTATGAATGTAGGTAGGAAAACAGCTGTTGATGTAGGTGTTAGGGGAGCAGTTATCTATGGAAGTAGCTAACCTCTCCGATGTTGGCTCGACTTGACACATAAGGCACGAGTTTGCAATTTATGATTGAGCAGTATTTGGGTTGTAAGCACATATTGACCATTCAGCACCAAAATAAGGGTCATAGCCAAAGTAAGTCCAAGGATAAGGGACACAAATCAGACCCACTGTAAATCAGCAGTGATAGTAATATTTAAAGAAATCTGTTGGAGTGTTAAGTATATTAAATATATATAAATTCACTTTTAATCCCTTCATCATGTTTTCAAAGAAAAGAACAGTTAATGAAGAACATTGTGTGGTGAAGGAAACGTGGAAAATCGTGTACTTTTTTGCTGAAGTGAATGGAAAACCAGCTTGTTTGATTTGTAAGTAATAGCTGTGATGAAGGAATGTAACATTCGCAGGCATTACACAAGTATTCCTGCTTTAAAATATGATGAATATAGTGGAAAGTTGTGTGAAGAAAAAGTTAAGGAGTTAGAACAGTCACTCAGGAAGCAGCAGTTACTGTTTAAACGTGCGCATCAAGTCAGTGATGCTGTAGTTCAGGCAAGTTATCGGATTTCACAAGAAATAGCTGTGTCATCAAAGCCTTTTTTGGAGAGGGACTTTATAAAGAAATGTATCTTGGTGGCCACGGCAGATATTTGCCCTGAAAAACATCAAGAATTTGCAAACATAGGCCTTTCAGAAAATACAGTTGCAGATTGAATTAATGAATTATCAGAAAATCTTAGCAGTCAACTCAAAGAAAAGGTTGCTAAATTTGTAGTATTTTCTGTATCAATTGTTGAAATTATAGATGCAAGTGACACAGCACAACTTTCAGTTTATATATGTCGTGTAAATGAAAATATGCAGGTAACTGAGGAATTCGTGAAACTGGTACCAATGAAGGGAAAAACAACAGGGGATGATATATTTGTGAGTATAGGTGTAGACTGGATGAAAATTGTGAGTCTGGCTACAGATGGAGCACCTCAAATGGTTGGTAGAAAAGCTGGCGTGGTAACCAAGTTAAAGGAAAAACTACTAGCTATGAACTCAGACCATCAAATTCATAGTGTTCATTGCATAATTCACAGAGAAGTGCTTTGTAGTAAAACACTAAAGATGGATCATGTCATGGATGTCATTAAGGCAGTGAACTTCATACCCCCGCAAGGTCTGAACCACAGACAGTTCAACAGGTTATTGGAGGAAATTCACACTTACGGTCTGACATATCACACTGATGTTCATTGGCTAAGCCGAGGAGTTGTGCTGAAGCGCTTTGATGAATTAAGAAGTGAAATGCAGAGGTTTATGCATGAGAAAGGAAGGGATGTGCAGGAACTGAAACACGATGAATGGGTTCAAGATCAGACAGAACACTTGCATTACCTGAATACAAGGTTGCAAGAAATTGGTGACAGATTTACATGACTATATTTGTGCCTTTGAGTTGAAGTTTCAAACTTTTTTAAATGCCAGCTAGCAGCAAATAATACTGCACACTTTCCACCTCTGAAATCCCTGCAAGACGCACCTGAGTTTCATGGTGATATCAGAAGTACTGCAACAAGATTTCCAAGTTAGTGATCAAGTTCAGAGAAAGATTTGCAGGCTTTAAAAATCTTGAGTGCCATTTTTCTTCTTTCCCAATCCTTTCTCTGTTAGTGGTGATGAGGTACCAGAGCAGTTTCATTTAGAAGTAAATGTGCCCCAGTGTAATTCTGTGTTGAAGGATAAGTTTTCAAGTGTTGATATTGGCACGTTTTATCAGTATGTTGGGCCAGCATATCCCCAAATTAAATGCTTTGCCTCAAAGATGTCAGTGTTTGGTGGTACCTATGTCTGTGAGCACCTGTTTTCTGTGATGAACTTGAACAAGCCTCAACTCAGGTCTCAACTTACTGATGAACATTTCAACTCAACACTGAAGGTAGCCACTACTCAATCCTTAGTGCCAAACACTGAATTCACTTTTGCAGGCCAAGTGGTGCCAAGTTTCTGGGAGCAGTAGTACCAGGAATTAAGGTCTCATTTGTTTTTAGGGTACATGCGAACACAAGTGTTGACCAAATCCACCTTTATTATTATCATCATCATCATCGTCATCATTATTATTGTTATATCACTCACCCTAATAAGTGGTCTTGATCTGCTCATAATTATCTGGCCCACATACTGTATACTGTGATGAAATGTGGCCCACTGGGGTAAATGAGTTTGACAACCATGGACTAAGACAAGTAGCTCTATACTTTAACAGCTACAACCCTTGCATTTATCCACTAGATAGCTCTGCAGAATTTGAGTATGCAGTAAGCGGTAGAGATACATGCTATATATGTGAATCACGCAAACTTCCTGGATGCTGTGCAGATAAGTTAGCTGTGATCTCATATGTATCGCACATTACCTGGCAGTTGAGAGAACAGTAGCACTTGCTATTCACATACATTTATAGCTTTTGGCCAATTAGGAAATTTACCTAATACATGGATGCATTCTGTGGTACCAGTACCTCATGGAGGTGGGTAATGTCATATAAGGCACACATAGTGTTGGCTCCCTCCTGTGGTGTACTAGGAAACCATATATGATCTACTTCTAGAAGCTTTATATCAAAGATCTTTTTGATATTCTGGAGACTGAGGTCTGTAAAATATTTGTTGTGTCCCCAGTTGTCTTTGAATGGTCCATTTAACCTGTAAGGAGAGAGCTATATCTACCTTGGTCTCCATAGATATAGGAAGGCTACTCATTCCTCTTGATCCCATGTGTAGGGGAACACATCAACCAAAACTTGTACAATGTCCCAGTCAACTGTAAAGTTATTAGTAATTTCTTGATTAGTGAAACTATGGTAACTCGGTTGCTGGCTGTACTGTTTTTGTTGATGCTGCTTAGTGCCATGCACATACCAACAGGAAGTAGTAGCTCAAAGGATTTGGTGTACTACTTTATGATGGCTGCAGTGACTCCCAAGTGTTCTTGCTGCAAGCAGTGACAGTATTTGTGGTATGCTTTGCCATTTCATGGTCAGATGCACATAGATGTACATTTTCCTCTGTAGATAACAATGAATTGTAACTTTGTTTTTATTTTTTTTATTTTACTTATCCTTTGTTGATCAGATTAGCCCCACTAGCCTCTTTTCAGAGGAGACCCAAGGTGGTATTTATAATACTAGGAAAAACGTTGGCTAGGGCATCAGAGAACATCCCCAACTCTTTTTGTTAGGTGCAGTGTGATCTTTTACATCTGACTTATCTATCACCAGCTCAGGCAGATGGGACCTTGGTTTAACATCTTATCCGAAGGGCTACACATTCAGGTGTGAATGAAATAGAAGTATAAAGGCATGCTATTAGGCATGAGAGGAGCTAAAGGAGGCTAGTGTTAGAGATGGAAGTAGGGAATGTACCTCTCAGCTGTCCCAGGCTATGCAGAACATCCCTGATTTTGCCTCATATTCTTGCAGTATCCTTCATAAAATGTTTAATTTTCTGCTAAATCATTATTATAGTCAGTCAAGTAATGCCAGTCATTAGAGTTAAGTACTTGTTATTGTTCTGAAAATGCATTTAAAACCTGTTGTTGTTTGAAGTTAAGTGAAGTAGAGTAAGTTAAACATTGTCCTTGATTTTTGGCCTTTGCTGCCCCCCCCCCCCCCCCCATTCATTTTGGCTTTGTCTAGAATTCTTGTGCAAACAAGTTAGAGGTATTGATGGGAGAGGTTCTGGAGATTAGAGGATGGTATGTGGATCATGCACTGTGGAAGGGAGTTAATAGGATGGGATTAGAGGGGGAAGCAAGAGTAAATAGAATAGGGTTGAAAGAAAGTGTGAAGCCTGAAGTATAAAGTAAGAGATTGTATTTAAGAAAGCGTTACAGCAGTGTTTGGTTTTAGAAAAATACAGGTTTAATAGTAGTAGAGATTTTAATGATTTACTGGGAATAAGTTGGATAGTCGCTTGTAAAGAATTTGCATTTGGCAGGTTCTATAAGGGTAGATCTGATTTCCCATTTACTATTGCTTATCTTGATTGTGGTGGGTAAAGGTTCGCACAGTTTTGGGGCTACCATGGAGAAGCTATGATTACTTTGGGTAGATTTTTCAGATGTTGCCTCCAGTCTTTAGAAAATATTTCAGGGTTGGTGGATTTTGGAACAATAAGACTCATCCTTCATTTGCTTTATTTCTGAAACTGATTACAATTTCTGGCTTTATAAACAAATATCAGACTTGCAAAATGGTCTGGCCTCTTCACCCCACATTAGAGAAGGTAGAGCATGTGTAATTAGAGATGCTCAATGGCACATAGGCAATGTAGTAATAGTTTCATGTATTACTAAATGTCAGTAAAGCTTTTAGGATTGCATATGGGTCATTGCAACTCTTTTTTACCTCCATGCTCACCAGTCATTAAGACTCCCCCTACTGGTCTTGCGCCCATTCATTCACTAGTACTAGGTATCTACTGCACCAGAGGGACCATCACTCAAGCAGCCATGAAGGTGATTTGTGCCTTCACCTGAACGCTGGTAGTGTGAACATTTCTGATGTGGCCATAACCTGGTGGCTGATGTTGGCACCTTCATTACCACAGGGCATCCTACCTTCTCTCTGTGCAGTATGCATGTTTCTACCCACACTCTTG
Organism: Protopterus annectens; assembly: GCF_019279795.1. Classification (NCBI taxonomy): domain Eukaryota; kingdom Metazoa; phylum Chordata; order Ceratodontiformes; family Protopteridae; genus Protopterus; species Protopterus annectens. The sequence continues at coordinate 777,731,295 of NC_056735.1, forward strand.
GATTTGCCAAACTCACATCCCTAATGTTGGCCATTTCAGTGCTGGTTAAGCCTCCACATTCATGGCGGCAGTTGGCTGACCAGAATCCATCCCTGCCTTATCCCATAATGGATGAGCCACCATCTGTCTCTCACTTCCACCTTTCTTTGTCTGGTTCTTCCAGTGTGTGAGTGGATAGCCTGATTCAGGTCATCCAGGTTGGTGTCATGGCATTATTCCTTTGGGCCACAGAACAAGGCCATTGCTACTGATTTTTGATTTATAAGGTAAAGCCTGAAATTCTCTATGTAAAACTGCTATACTTATCTGGAGTTACTGTCAGTGGTGATTTAATTAAGCAACTTCTTATTTCCTTAGTCAGAAGATATTTTTTTACTTCTTCCTGTAGTTTTTATATCTGCAACATTTGTAGCCCTTTATATTATGCAGCAGTAGTGTAGCTAAGGTGGGAAGAGAGGGGCAACAACCTTGGGAGCAAAGTGTTGGGGGAGAGGACGCAATCAGCTAATCCAGAACTCTGTTTAATGTAATACAAGATTTTAAAAGCTGGTATTGAATTTGAGGTCAAACCTGAGCGCTGTAGCATTCAGTGTGTGGTCTAAACTGTAGCAAGTGGTTGTTGGTGTGCCAGTAGAAGGAACGTCCTTTCTTTTTTTGCTGGAGGAAGGGGGGGTGTAGTGCGTAGATCTAACTGTAGTAAGACAATGGCTTAAGACTTACTATTTTTTTTTCTTCACTTGAAAAGCTGAGAGGGTGGGACACTAGTTCATAGCAAAAGCCCAGGGTGCTAATTGAACCAGCTACACTTCTGTTATGCAGTCCTGTGTATTAGGGCCAAAGGTAGAGAAATTGCTGACCAGCCATAACCAGCACTCCAGCATTAATGTTTTTCCTTTCAGTCTTCCACGGGAAATGGAGTTCATACTTTTTTTCTTAGATGGATGTCTGCTCACTGAGTTCCTTCAGACTAGTAAATAAAATGTATGTAGACAAAGGTTTTGTCCCTACCTGCAAGTTTTTCTCTCCTAACCTGCCCCATCCCACCACACCCTATCACCATGCTGTACTATTGAGGTAGAAGCAGGGACTTTTTTTATACATAAGTAATAGATCAGCTTTCCTTGGTTCTGGAAATTTAGGGTTCTTTTCAAAGTTTCCAGAACATTAAAGAAGTAAATAATATGTCTACATACGTGCGTAATATTTCAGGAAGTTTGAAACAGTTTATGGTGTTAGTTTGTATCCTCAAAGTGCTCACTCGGGTGGCTGTATTTATCTTACTCATATTGAGAGGACTGGCCTGAAACATTAAACTCAAATATTCTTACTTCATTGTAGTTTTTTTCTGTCTGCAGGGCTGCTCTGCCATCCTTTTCCTCAAACTGATAATTATTTGACGGGCATGAATAAAAAAAAAGTTAAGCTTTATTTCAGTTTACGTGACCTTCAGAAGTGTACTTATCCATACATGTACTTCAGTAAGGAACTGATTATAAACCTCATTATACCATACTTCCATGCACTGTGGCTTGATGTTATAGGCAAGAACAAATAATTACTCCGTTTTGTACTTGTCATCAAACTAAGATGTCCAGTAGTCAGAATAACCTGAATATTGCAGTACACAGTGCAGTCTTTATTTTGCAGTGGTTCTAGGTAGAAATGATCATCTCATGGTGCCTTTTAAATTTTCATTGTGCTTGGTAGCTGGATCCAGTTTTGCTTTCAAATTTAAGACAGTTCATGCATAGACTGGCTTGCTACCAGGTATGAATTCTTCTCTGTGCTTCCCTCCATTTAACTCTAATTTTTCCAGAGCCTTATGAGATCAGATGTACCCAGTAGCAATGAAGTAGCTGTGTCAAGTAAGTATACCTGATAAATCATTGATCTCTTTTTCTAACTCTTCTTTTTATCTTTACTATATATCTAGCCTTATTTTCATTTCTTGTTTAGTAAAGCCCAGAGCAATAGAAGTCTGATGTTTTCTCCATTTCCTGTTCAAAGGAATATGGAACAATTTTCTTGTAGATCCCACAACATTCAGATTGTTGATCTAGGTCTCAAAGATATTGAGGGTACAGTGTCCCCTTCCCACAGTGTGGTAAATAGGTTATTTCACGATGTAGGCCTTCCATTTAAAGTGCTTGTTGTGGATTTGTTTACCGTACTTTGCCATTAATCAGTCACTGTTCTTATATGTCCTTATTATTTCCATGACAATTCTTTCCATTGCTATGCATATGAGACTAGTTAAACTAATGGGACTGTAGTTTCTGGGGTCCATTGATGACCCACCATTATGCAGAGGAATGACTGTTGCAGTTCTCCATTCACATGGCACAACACCTGTCTAGGGGATACAGCTAACAAGTGATTCCAGTCGTTCCAATAGGTCATGTTTCGGGCTGTTTAGGAGGCATGCTGGGATGTTACTGGGGCCCATCAATGCACTGTTTTTGGCTTTAGATAGTGCATCTAGGACTCCCTAGTGATAGTTGGAGAGATTTTTTTATGTCATTTACTGGGAGATGGATGTAGGGGATAAACTGGAGTTGAATTTGTCAGCCAGCAAATTTGCTCTATCTTTCAACTCTGTGTAGGTGGCTCCATTTTCAGTCAGTTCTGCACACTGTGTTCTAAGGGTTTGGGGGGCATGACATTTTGACAGGTTATCACTTAGTGTTAGGACTTTACTTTAGAATAGCTCGTAAATGTAACAGGGTAATCCAGCGTCACAAAACTGATTTTTATTATGAAAGAGAAAGCTGTGTGGTGTAAGCATACTACACTAGGTGGGGTACAGTGTTCTCTCATGTTTGTGAGTACCTAGTTGAGTATGTTTGCACCCCTAGTGGCTGTGTGGTATATCTGGTCCAAAGTGTTTGTGTTTACAAAGTCTGGGAATCTCTGGGGCTGTTAGTTTAGGGTCATGTAAGTATCCAAGTGTATAGTGACATAGTTGAGGTCATCCATGAGTATTGTATTGCGTTGAATGGTGAGGGCCTCCAGTAAGTTCCAGTATGTTATGGATGTTCACCGTGTTACCCTGCTGCAGTCATCACACTTGGGTTATCCTGTCGTCAGGCGGTCCCGCAGTCGGCCGGAATTCCAAAGTCTTGGTCCAGCCTCGGTTGCTGTCACTTCTTCCCTGACGTCAGTGTGCCAGGGGTATATATAATGCATCCGACACCATTTTCTTTGGTCTTTCTTGCCGCGCGGTGTCCAAAGCAGAAGCAGTTCGCAAGTGCCGGTCGGCCGACTCCTGAGATTTTTGAACTCGAATTTCAGACCGAAGTCTTCAATAAAGCTAAGTACCCCATTGGGAAAACTTTTCTTGCCTCAGACCGATGTCAGAAAAAGTTAACAATTGTATTTCTTGTGGGAAGCAAATACCTCATAAGGATTTTCATTCTTACTGCATACCTTGCCTAGGCCCAGACCACGACGTCACTAGTTGTCATTTTTATGCTGGGTTTAATAAGCGTACTATAAAAAGACGCTTTGATTTCGCACGACACTACATCGGTAGAAAATTTAACTACACTATGCCGTCGGAGCAACCGACTACCGGCGTGCACAAAAAATGCAAGGATAAGGACAGGCAGCCTAGGCCCAAGCCAGACTCCGAGGCCTCGGCTGGTCTGGTCTCTGGTTCACCGGTCTTCAGTGAGGCTCCGACGCAGCCCCTGACTACCGCAGATCTGGAACCCGAGACCACTTCGGAACTTTTGGTGGAAAGTACCAGGCCAACGCAGCCATTTTGTTCAGCCCCTACCGACGACACTGCTGAAAAAGATGTTGGTGCTGCAGAAACACCTTCGGTTTCTGAAGGCGTCTTCAGACTGACGACACTCACCATTAAAACATATCCTAAGATGAAAACTCCTATTAAACCTAAAAAGACTGCACTTCAGTCCCCTGTTCAAGGCCCCATGCCTAAGAAACAGATGCTCAAAATGGCTGAAGATTTGATCTCTTTAATCAGGGGTTCCCAACCCCCTCCTGACAAAAGACCTAGACAAGAGGAAGATTATGCATCCTCTGATCAAGTGTCCATTTCCTCAGGCTCCTCAGAGGACCAAGATTACTCCTTCTCCCCTTATGAAGATTCTGATGCTGAGGATTCGGGAAACTTTACACACTATGAGGGAACATTTTCACTGGGAAGGTCAGGACTACTCTGACTCAAAGAAAAGGCTCAGAGAGTTTCTTTTACTCCCCCAGCACAGACCACTTGCCATCCCCACAGTTTTAGGCATTGTGGATGATGTTTACTTAGAATCCATTTTGAACCCAGACTCTCTGCCTCCTGCTCCGGCCAAACCTGACAGATACTGTAGAGTGCCTGATTCCCACAAATTTCTTTATAAAAGCCCTGTTGCTGATCCAGAGACTATCTCCCAGGGTCCCAAAGGGGCTAAGGCTTCTATGGCAAAAAATCCTGTACCCTCTGAAAGGGACTCCAGAGCACTAGACAGGTGGGAGAAAAAGGTTTACAGCTCAGCCACTCTAGCTATGAGGGCACTAAATTGCCAATTTCACATGCTAAAATATCAGCAATTTCTTATCTCTCAGTTAAAACAAAGAATGAGCACACTCCCTCAACAGTCTGAATTGAAAGAAATGCAGGATCTGTTGCATGCAACTGAACAGGTGGGCAAACATACTTTACAATGTGTGTTTGATTCTTTGGAGGCTTCCTGCAGAGCAGCTGTCACTGGGTCTGTTATACATAGGCATGCTTGGTTAAAGGAACAAACTCTGCCTGATCGTGTTAAAGCAAAGCTTCTAGATGCTCCCTTACAGCAGGATGTTCTTTTTGGAGTTAAAGCAGAAGAAGTCTTAAAGAAAATGGAGGATAAGGCAAAATCTATGCAGACAGTCAAAGATTTCCTACAGGTACAGCCCCCTCTCTTCATCAGAAATTGGCCAACAAAAAAATTGGTCCTTTCCAGCTACTGACAGACCACAGAGGGGTAAATACAGACGTCCAAGAGGCAGAGGACAACCACAAGCCCAGTACAAACCTCGCCAATGGGGCACTGCAACACAGAAGGGAGGAGAAGACAGGTTCCAAACTACCAGAAGGCAAACTCAATGACTTGCACCTCATCTGGCCAAGCAACACTCTCTTGGCAGCCCCCTTGGGAGGAAAACTTGCACTTTTTTCAGACAACTGGCACAGTGTCACAAAGGACAAATGGGTCCTAGACATAATTTCACGAGGATACAGACTCCATTTTCACACCTTGCCAATGAAAAGAGGAATGCCAAACCTGCCACAAAATCAATGGACAGAGGCACAAAAACAAATTACAGCTCTCATGGACATGAGAGCCATTCAACTGGTACCTACTCGAGAGCAAGGCCAAGGATTTTAATCAAGACTCTTTCTAGTTCCCAGAAAGGACAATGCCTGGAGACCAATTCTGGACCTTTCAATTCTGAACACCTTCTTATAAGTACCCAAATTCAAGATGCTAACACTACAGCAGCTTCTTCCCATGTTGGGCAAGGAAGCATGGCTAGTAACGTTGGACCTCAAGGAGGCATACCTGCATGTCCCTATCAGACAAAATTGCAGAAGATACCTCCGTTTCATTGCAGGTTCAACCCATTACCAATTCTCTGCACTGCCCTTTGGCTTATCTGCTGCGCCCAGGGTCTTCACAAAATGCCTGGCACCAGTAGTTGCATACTGTAGACAAAGAGGAATTCAAATATACCCATACCTGGACGACTGGCTCATCCAAGCAGAAAGCAAGGACAACCTCTTACAACATCTGGCTTTTGTAAAACATCTTCTAAGTTGCCTGGGGTACACAGTAAACGAAAAGAAATCAAAACTAGTACCCTCACAAAATATGACATTCCTGGGTGCCAGCTTGAATACAACGGCCCAGAAGGCTTATCTGACGCCAGACAAACAACTACAACTGACTCAATATTTCAAAACAATGGCAACAAAGACCCAACTACCTGCAAGAAAAATTCTGCATGCCTTGGGCTTCATGGCATCTTGCATACTACTAATACCATTTGCAAAGCTGCATATGAGGAAATTACAGTGGTACCTAAAAAGCGTATGGTCTTAACACAGCCACAGCTTGGACACAATGATATCTCTCATTCCCTGCCTACAACAGGCATTTCTATGGTGGTCACAGGCATGTCACCTCAACAAGGGTCAGCCTTTCACCTTGCCCCCAGCCAGGCAAGCTATGACAACAGATGCATCGGACTACGCCTGGGGGGCACACATGGCAGGACAGTGCGTTCAAGTCATATGGACTGCAGATCAAAGGAATCTGCACATCAATCAAAAAGAGATGCTAGCTGTACAGAATGCTCTGACAGCCTTCAAGAATCTATTACATCCAGGACAACTTACAATAAGGATGGACAACACCACAGTAATGTGGTACATAAACAAACAAGGGGGTACACACTCCTACCCTCTATGCAGGCAAGCAATGACCTTGTGGAACACAGCTCTGGCTTACCAAGTTCAGTTACAAGCTCAATTCCTGCCAGGAAAGAAGAACACATTGGCAGACGACCTCAGCAGAAACATCATGGATCCCCACGAGTGGAAACTGGATCCACAAGTATTTGCAATGATAACTCAGAAATGGGGCCTTCCAGACATAGACCTGTTTGCCAGTCCTCAAAACTATCAACTAACAAAATTTTGTACAAGGACACTTCACCATCAAGCTTGTAAAGTGGACGCACTCTCATTCAGTTGGAAAAACCTGACAGTATATGCCTTCCCTCCATTGCCTCTCCTCACAAAGGTGCTTCTGAAAGTCAGAAAGGAGAGACCACGACTGATACTCATAGCCCCAGACTGGCCACGCCAGCACTGGTACCCACTATTGAGGAATATGGCCCAGGGCCCACCTTGGATTTTACCACAAATTACCCATTTGCTCACACAGCAAAACAATCAGATTCTTCACAGCCAGCTCAAAACCTTAAACCTGGCTGCATGGCAAATCACCTAAGCATCCAGCCAGCTCCTCTTTCCCAAGCAGTTATGGATGTTATTCTGGAAGCTAGGAGGCCCAGCACCAGGAAGGCCTATTCGGACAAATGGAAAAGGTTTTGTGCCTGGAACCAAGCTAAAGGCCAAAACACAATTCAGCCTCACATGCCTCACATTCTACAGTATTTAACTGAGATATTGCACAAAGGACTTTCTTTTTCTTCCATTAAAATCCATGCATCAGCTATTTCAGCCCACTACAACACGGATCCACCCTTATTTTTGCATCCACTTCTAAGGCAGTTCCTCAGAGGGGCAAAAAACATTAGGCCTCCCAGGAGAGCACCTACACCAACATGGGACCTCAATTTTGTTCTGGAAAAACTTACGTTACCTCCCTTTGAACCAGCTTTCTCTGCAGATCTACAGTTCCTATCATGGAAGACTGCCCTGCTGCTAGCAATAACTTCAGCTAGAAGAGTCTCAGAGCTGCAGGCACTAATGGCAGTGGAACCTTTCCTCATTTTCCATCAATACAGAGTTTCTCTATGAACTAATCCTTCCTTCATGCCTAAGGTGGTTTCCAGTGTGGCTTTAAATCAAACCATCCACTTACCCACCTTCTTCCCCAATCCACAGAACAAAGGAGAAAGAGTCCTGCATTCCTTGGACACTCAGGCAACTTCGTTACTACTTGGATAAAACTAAGGCTTTCAGAAAATCTGACCAGCTCTTTGTATCCTATGCTACAGCTTCACAAGGGAAGGCTATATCAAAACAAACCATTTCCAAATGGATAGGACATTGCATTCGTTTTTGCTATACCCATCATGGAAAACCAGTTCCTGCTACCATTAGGCCCCACTCTACCAGGGCAACAGCTACATCTATAGCCTTCCTCAGGGGGGTTCCAACCAAGGAGATTTTGGAAGCTGCAACTTGGAGTTCAGTACACACCTTTACCAAACACTATCACTTACCACTTTACTCTAAGACTAGGGCTGGCTTCGCCACTGCAGTTCTGCAGGGCCTTCTAGCCTCCTCTAACCCTCTATGACTCCTCCACCCATCCTTAGCTTTGGGATTCTACCCAAGTGTGATGACTGCAGCAGGGTAACATGATGAACATAGTACAGTTTTGTACCTACCATAAATGTAGATGTTCAAGTGTACACCCTGCTGCAGTCCAGGTTACCCTCCCTCCATCCCCTCTGATCTAACTGGCTAAATCTCTACAATACCTTCCTGATGTATTTGCTTATAGCTGGAGGGATTTTGTGTTTGTGCAAAATTTATTTAATTTGGTACTAATTACTGACCACCTTTTTGGGGGTACCTGACATCTGGGGCAAGAAAAACTGAAGAAAATGGCGTCTGATGCATTATATATACCCCTGGCACACTGACATCAGGGAAGAAGCGACAGCAACCGACGCCGGACCAAGACTTTGGAATTCCGGCCGACTGCGGGACCGCCTGATGACAGGATAACCCAAGTGTGATGACTGCAGCAGGGTGTACACTCGAACATCTACATTTATAGTAGGTACAAAACTGTACTGTTTCTTGAGTCATAAAGAGTAACCTGTGATATGGGACTTTGCATATGAAAATCTGGGCATGAGATGTTCAAGTGCATTGTTCTGATTAGTATTGAGATGAGTTGTTTGTTGATACAGATTGAGAAACCTCCACCCTTGGTCTCTCCATGTTCTGTAGCTAGCCTTAATGTGTGGAAGGCAGTATAGTCCTGCACTCATAGGGTGCTCTCCACAGCTTTAAACCATGTCTCAGTAACTGCACAGATGCCTACATTCTCCAGGGTGGGGAGAGCCTGCAGGGAGTTTCTTGTTTGGGCTGCTGACATTGAGCAGTAACACCTTTAGATTCCCATGGGTTGGTTTTGCTGTGTCAAAGGTTTGTCAGTTTGGCATTGTCTAAAAAAGGCACTATGTGGAGAACAATGTTGTAGCCAATATTCAAAAGCATAGAGGGGACAGGTGCAGACCATCCCTGGCAAAGCAGTGTGGTCTGTGAACCATATCATCCCATGTGTACAAATTTTGTACCTCTTGGAATGACACCAAAATCTAAGCCAGTTATTGAAGCTAATCATCTTTTGTTCACATTGTGGCATCATCCTTGGTAAAAGTAGAATGCTCCTCAGTGTTAGGTACAAGCCATCCTGGGAATTATGGTCCCAGAGCTCCATAATGTCTCTCTTCATATAATCCATGTCATTTACACCCGCATGGACTATGATTGAGTCATAGTGTTATTTGTCTAAGTGGTGGTTTGGTGGATCCTTCTCCCTAATAGACAACTGGCTGTGACTTTCTCCTTATTCAGCCTGGTGACTGGGACATCTGTATGTCTTTCAGTAGAATCTCCTGTGAGTAAAATAGTGTGTCAACTTGCCTTATGAGCTTTGTAGTTGAGGCTTCAAAGCATGTGGTTGTATGTGTTGTGTTGGTTATTTTGGTGGAATGCTTCTGGGTTTTCTGAGGATTCTTTTTGTAGGACAAGTGTCTAGGAGGTCTTTGGAGGTTAGGAAGGTTGCTTTTAAGTGCCTCAGCATTTGTTGGGTCTCTACTATGTGTGATGTGTGTAAAGCTTATGTTGCTGATAACCTGATTGTTAACTTTGAGTGGTTCTCTGTGATAGTCTTGCTTCCGTGACACTGTGTAATTACATCTCTCACATAGTTGGCTGTCAGTGATTGTAAGATATTTCCTATGTTGTTTCAGGATCCCCATATCTACCAAGTTGGAAGTGGAGAAATTGGGAAAGTGCCCATCCATGATGTCAGATCTTTTTTAGGTGAACTTCAAAGGGGTAACTTGGGTGCTGGGAGGGTAGAAACTACAACTAGGCTATGTATGAATTTGTGGGGCAATACTGAGGAAAGTTAGAGGGGAAGTTTCATAGGAAAAACTCTTTCTAAGTGCCTGTATCATTGCATGACAAGCAGAAGAATTTATAGGCTCAAAGAAAAGTGACTAAACCAACAAAAATCCCTCTGGCCAATGAAATGATCTTGCTTTGAGCTTTCCTTTGTGTTTCCCAACTCGGACAGACCAGGCCACTTTTCTTCTGCCGCTAAAATTGCAGTCCCAATCTTCTTCTAACACATTTTAGTTAGCCACAAGTGAAAGGGTGCCAGAAACAAATCAAACAACTAGCTACAGGTAATTACACCGTGATTCAAAAGAAGACATGCCAGCAATGAGGAACACACACACTTTAAGATTTCAGTGTACACTAATGGCAGCTAAACTAACGAAAAACAAATACACTTTACAGCGATGAAGTGCAGAAAACTACAACAAAATTATTTGAAAATACAACAGCAGTCTTCAGAAATATCTTAGAAAAATGCAGCATTTCAATTTAAAGTACTTATCTTAGCCTTGGTGGCCCCAGATGCAAGCCAAGCACTCTGAGAGCAGAGGCAAGGATACCAAGTATTTGAGCTGTGGGGAACTGAACCAAGAGCTGGCTAAACATGATGAATTTATAAACTCAAAAGAAAAGTTCTGGCCAATGAATCAATTTCACTCTAAGCCTCCCTGTGTGTTTCCAGTCTTGGATAGAACAAGCTGCCCTTCTACTTCCACTAGAATTGCAGTCTTAATGTAGAAACACATTTTTGGTGTTGAATTAGTTGCTGGAATTTTTCTTAACTCGTGTGCCTGACATAACAGCATAACAGCTGTTGACATTTGCATTGGCAAGCCCATGTACTTTAGCCAGGAGATTTAGTGATGTGAGAGCCTTGCATATATATTAGAAATACTTTTTTCTTTTACAAGGAGGTAGCCATTGAGCCATGTAATGTGGCTTATGATTTACACGTGATTAGTCCTTCATTGCATCAGCATTCAAGAAATGACTTTCTCCATCATGAGGGAAAATTCCATTTTCTATATGTGAAGGCAGTGATTAAGTTCTAAAGTGACAGGACTTTTGCTTCTTTTGGTTATTTTGATTCAGTCATTTTCCGTACTTGAAACATGCTACAGTAGTAGAGTTTTGTCATAGAATCATAGAGTTGTATAAATGTACCTGTGCTCAGGCCTAAAGGCCTACTTGGAGCACAGATGCTAAGACATTGAACTGAAATCTGTTCTTAACTATCCATCTGCCCAAAAGCTTTTTAACTGATCTAAGCTTTTCAGTTTACATGATACACAATGGAATTTTATTCTTTACAGTGTCAGTTGAGAATGAAATTTCATTATCTTGCTCTTTCAAAAGTTATTTTAAAGTTTATATTAATGTGCCTACAGCTATGTGAGTTTGTGTGATTTCCATGCCTAACAGTGCCCTAATATCTCACTGTGAGCCATGCATAATTTACCCTGTGTCTGTAGATTATACTTCGAAGTCCCAACAGTGCAAATCCAGCACAATAGCCATAATTCTATTACCAGCAATGACTTTATAAACCTTTTCTGCACCCTCATGTACAGGAAGCTGTTTTTTTGTGTATAACCACAGAAACATACCTTTTACTTAAGGAGGGGTCTTGTCAAACTAGTGTATAAACCAGCAAGTGTGTTTGGCTTACCCAAGGACCTTGATCTCAACCTAAGGCCCAGCTGACTCAGTGTCCTGGTGGAATACTTAGTATATTATATTTGCTCTGACTAAAACATCAAACCAGCCCTCTAATATCAAGGACCTTCTACCACAAGCACATCAGTCTTCTGTGTGGACACTAGGCAGGTTTCCTATGAGGGCTGTCTTTAAAGTAACTTTTCAAAGTTCATGTTTCTTCCACGACATTTTGTGTAATGGCAAAGCCACAATAGGGAGTTTACTCTTTTGTTTCCTGTTGGTCCAGCCAAATATTCAGAACTGTCCCCATTCTCCCTGTGAAGCCTAATACTAATCTTATGCCTGGCGTGAGACTTTCATACAAATACATTGGCATGCATTCTCTACAGTTCTGAGAGTCTGAAAACTCAGGAATGTGCCCTTGTGCTAAACAAGTATCCAGTACTGAACCAAACTTTATAGATGCAAGTATCAGCTTACTAATGTAATGAAACATCAGATGTGTGAAAGCCTTATACAAACTGCTGTACGGGGAGGAAGGCAGGGAAGCTTTATTGACGTTCCTCATTTTCACTGCTGCAGTAGTCTTTTTGTTATATGGGTTGTGTATCCTGCCTAGTATACAAAAAACTGATAGCTTCAGAAAGCTTTGGCTCTTGTGTTTTATTAAAGTATTGAAACTTCAGTTGGCCTGCATTTTTCATTCCTGGACCTTATTGCTGGTTATGGACTTTGTTGATTACCATCCTCGGCTGCAATGTGGATACTAACTCTAGGCCTGCTGGATCTTCTCTTCTGGATGCAAAAAACTGTTTCAAAAAGTTCTATTCATACACACATTTGATTCATATTTCATCTTATTAATGTTTTTGGTTAAGGTTATGTCTGAGTAATAAATCTGATTAAATAAATAAAATAGTAAATTGTAAAAAAAGATACAGTGTGATTCAGGTTAACACACAAATTCATCCAGCAATACAGTGTTGCCTTGCCATAATATATCATCCAAGTATCTTAAATACAAATTGATATGTTTCCAATAGCCACTAGCCATAATATATTGCTTATCTCATATCCAGAGTATATTGTTAGCAAAAACGGGAGTCGATGATTCCCCCGAGAATACGCCCCTAACCTCCTTATAGTATTCACCATTAAAAAATACAAGTCGTCGTGTAATATGATATCCATCATTTCAACCAATAAAGTATTATCAAGTTTTGACGTAGTAGATCCAAGTATAAGAGCCTCTTCAAACCATATTTTACAAGATTCTTGGAAATGTTAAACTCAGATCACTTCTTGTCCTTTTAAAAAGGACATTTTTTTGTGACCATCAGTGTTAAGATTTATTTCTTGTTATACCTGACAAATTAGGCCTAGAGAGCTTAACGTTTTCTTTCAGTTAATCATTTACACCATCATACCTGGGTCCATGGAGAGATTTCCAGCATTACTTGTTACTGACTTGGAGTATTTTACACTGGTACCATGTTTGTCTTGTGGTTGGTTGTATACAAAGCCCATAAATGTCAAAGAGATGGTTGTGATCCATGCCTTACAAATTTCTTCATTATCTGTGGTCCCCAAGACCTCTTCAGGTGATTATGGTTGGCACCACAGTGATGTTGAACTTAAACAAGCATATGGGCACCAGGTCATACCCTATTTGCAGGATGCCTATGATGGTTTGTACAATAGTTCTGTAGCATTCTTTAACCATCCAAGCATCTTATGTTCTTGTCAAAGTAAAATATAGTGACAGACAATTTGAGCAGGATCAGTACAGACCCTTACAAATGAAAGTTGATTAAGGAGGTAACACCTCAAATAGGTCTGTGTGCCTCCTTTCAAAACAGACAACTGAACAAGTTCTGCTCCAAGATTCCTTGTAAGCAAGCCTGGAAAACAAATGCGTTTTCATTTCCATGGTTGGGGATGTCCTTTTATGCATTTCCATCTTTCCACTGTTATCCAGGAAAATTCTGAAGATTCTGAGTAACTCTTCAAAAATCATTGTGGTGTAAATCTTTTAGCCCAGATAACATTAGTTCTCCTTATAGAATTGGCCAACGGCAATTACCACAATCTTCCTCACAGTCTCGAACAAGACAGGTGGAGACTGATACATCTCAGTTTCAAACAATTGCAACTAACTGCCTGGATTATTCAGTTTTGATTCCTTTTATGCACCTCTTTTATAAGTTCATGTAGCAGGTACTAAAGGAGACAAGAAAATCTGCTACTAGAAAATCTTATATTAGCAAGTTGAAAAGGTTTTCTAGTTGGCGCATTGTCAATAACCAGGGACCTATCAGCAATTATGTAACACTGGTTCTGAAATACTTGTGAGAGTTCCTTTCCTCTGGTTTGTCTTACTCCTTTGTCAAGGTACATCCTGTAGCCATTTCTACATGTCTTCTCATGGATCCTTCCCCTACCTTTTCTGTTTTTGGTAAAATATTTTTTTTTATTAAACAGCTTTATTGAAAACATTAATATAATGAACATATGTTGTGAAAGAAATTAAATAAGTTAAATTTTTAAAATACAGTATTTAAAAAAGAAAAGAAATAATACAATAACTATAATAGCGCAGTAAACTATGTACAATGATGCTCACTATATATTGAATAACAGGATCAATTAATTTTAGTTTGGCAGAAGAAAATGAAAACATAGAATAAAAGATTTAAAGAAAAAGAAAAGATTACTGCATTATTCATTTATCCAGTTCTTTAACCAAGAACTCATGTACATTTTCCCATTTGTAATATAATTTTGTATTCCTTGTAGATTTAGATTTGATAGTTAACATTTCTAACTTAGATATTTCTAAGAGAAGACTTTTAAACTCTTTAAATGAGGGAACTGATGAGGAATTCCAATTTCTTGCAATTGCTTTCCTGGCAATGGAAAGTATAGATCAGAGTAAAAAAAAATTGTTTTTATTTATACAGTCTGGGACAGGTGTATTGAATAATACAAGTGACTTTGTAAGCATAAAATTGTCTGCAAAAAAGTGTTAACTTCCTCCCAAAATTTCTTTAATAATACACAGTCATAAAATATATGATTCCAATCAGCATTTTTTACTGCATTCATCTCCAGCAAATAACATCTTGTTTAGTTATCTTACTCATTTTCTGAGGTGTGATGAAAGTTTTATGTAAAAATCTCCATGTGAAGATTCTCCATTTAATGGAGGAAGTGGTTTTGCTGGCTGATTGCAGGAAATTAACTTTGTCTTTTTCTGAGGGAATAAAACTATTGATTGCTGCAAATGAAATTCCAATAGTTATCTGAATATACATCTAGATTTTGTTTAATTGCTTTACAAATATATGATATACTATTTTTAACTGGTAAAGTATTATAAGTGTATAAAATCAAATATTGGATATGTTTGGGTATTGAATTTTTAACATTTGAAGGGAGTAAAATTAGGTGATTTAAAATATATTTTCTAAACTCTTGCAAATCTGACCAAAGTAGAAAGTTACGGTTATATTCATGTATAAGAGCATTAATTGACTTTGCCTCATTTTTACTTAACATTTGATGCCAAAACATCAATTGTTTTTGTTTAAATAACATTTTAGAATGATCTGCAGATAGAATTATACCTTGTGTATAGGCAATAGGGAAGATGAGGAACAGCCAATTTTCAAAGATTCTAAACATAAATATAAAGTTTTTAAAGGCCCTTAGAATTAAAGTTATATAAGTAGATTTAAGCATTTGAATTGAATAATTGGAAAAATACTCTCTCATATTCCATATAAATGAATTATTTATTAACATAATTTCTTTCCATTTTGCAAAGTACTCTCCATCTATTAGATAAACAATTGTTTTAATAACTGATGACATTGAATAAAGTTCTAGATTTGGTAAAGATATACCTCCATTTTCCCTGCTATACATATGATAGGACAATGCAATTCTAGGCTTTATCGGATGCCATAAAAAATTCTTAATCAGTGTGTTAAATGTTTTAATAAAAGAGCCTGTAAGGTAAATAGAGAGTGATTGTATTATGTATATCATCTTTGGAAGCAAGATAATCTTTATAATGGAAGGATTTTCATCCATTGTAAATAAAATCTTGTTCTACTTACTAATTAGAGTCTCTATGGTAGTTATACTTTTACTATAATTTAGGTGTAAAATGTCTTTAATATTGGTTGCTATAATTATACCTAAATATGTTATTTGTTGGGACTGAGGTATATATTTGTTTATATTGGTCTTGTATATTATAACTTTTGGAACCAATTAGAAGGATCTGTGTTTTAGAATTATTAAAATTAAGACTAGAACTTTTTTGAAATATATCCATATTTTTAAACAATTCTTGTAAGGTAGGGTTAGTACCAGCAAGAGTGATTAATACATCATCAGCAAACATTTGAATTTTTGATGTTTTATTACAATTTAATCTATATCCTTGTATATTATTGTTATCCCTTATTAGGTTAGCCCAAGGTTCCATAATTAATGTGAACAAAAGTGGAGATAGAGGGCAACCTTGTCCGGTTCCTTTTACAATGGGTATGTTCTGGGATATACTTTTACCTATTTTTATGTAGGCTTGACTTTCATTATATAATTGAGTTATAAGGTTAATAAAGCTATTAGAAAAGTTTAAGTCCTTCACGAAGCTAAAAAGATAATTCCAATTAACTGAGTCGAAGGCACAGTTAATATCTAAATTAACAAGAGTCAAATTATTCTTTAAGACTTTTACTGATTCAGTTAAAGTTATTGTTCTTTTGTTGTTATCATAAGAAGTTCTATTAATTATAAAACCTGTTTGATCCATATCTACTATGGATGGTAAAAAATGTGTAAGTCTATCAGCATAAATAGACATGAACATTTTATAGTCTGTATTTAATAATGAAATGGGCCTATATGAAGCACATTTTACAGGCTCTTTGTCAGACTTTAGTATGGGGGAATAAATGTTTATTTCCAAGAGGGAGGTATAATGTTATTTTGAGCTATATTGAGTAATGTATGTAGTAGAGTTAATGCTTTAGCAGGCAAAACCTTATAGATTTCAGAAATGGTACCATCGTTGCCAGGAGCTTTATTTTGCTTAAGTTTGGTTATTTGATCTTTTACTTCTTTAAAGATATTTGTTTATCTATTAATTTTATTTGTGCTTCAGATAGTCTGTTCTTTATATTATTATGTATAAAAGATTGAATATCTTTTGTACTATTAATGTTATCACTGGGTTGGTTTAATTTAAAAAAAATCTCTAAACTCAATATATTTGGTACATCAGATACTATTTGTTCTTGGAGAATAGATTTCTTAATATGAAGTGTATTTAATATTTTAGTTTTGTTAGCTAGTATATTCATGGATCTAGGATTTATAGAAAAAGTTATAAGGTTTTATTTTTCAAGATTTGTCGTAACTTTATGGTTTAAAATTTCCATGTATTTATTGTTTAATATCTTTATTTCATCCATTCTGTCTTTCTTATCTGGATTCTTTGAAGCATCAAGCCTTAAAGTATCTAACTTTGTATATCTTGAAGGTCTTTATCCCATGAAATTCTTTTCTTTTTATACCAATCAATAATTTTACCATATAGGTAGGCTTTTAGAGTATCCCAAATGTATGTTTCTGAAGTGCCCTGTTTACTATTAAGTTCAAAACATTTTGTACTTTTGTAGTGAAGAAATCAATGAAATCTTTTGAGTTTAATTATCTGGTGTCCTTTTAATTTGAACATTAAATGTGGAGTTTAGCATAAAATCAAATGTTATGAAATTATGGTCCGAAAGGGGACAAGAAATCACTTTTGAGTTTGATAAGAAATCATTTAAGTTATTGGAAATTAATACCCTATCTGTTCTTGAATATAAATTATGCCTATGTGAGTAGAATGTATAGAACAGTGACTTAGGGTCAGAACAGATGTTCTTCGTGTTTCGCTGTTGCAGTCATTACATTTGGGTAATCTTCTAGCAGGTTGCCCTCAGTCGGCCTGAGTTCCAAAGTCTTGGGTCCTGCGTTGGTTGCTGTCTCCTCTTCCATGACGTCAGGTCGTCAGGGGTATAAAACATGCAGCTGACACCATTTTCTTTAGTCTTTCTTGCCGCGTGGTGCCCGAAGCAGAAGCATGTCACAAGTGCCGGTTGGCCAACTCCTGAAATATTCGAGTTTGAGTTTCAGAACCAAAGTCTTTACTAAAGCTAAGTACCCCGTTGGGGAAACTTTTTTCTTGCTCCATACCAATGTCAGAAAAAGTTAATAATTGTATTACTTGTGGGAAGCAAATACCTCATAAGGATTTCCATTTATACTGTATTCCTTGCCTAGGCCCTGATCACAACATGCCTGGCTGTCGGTTTTGTGCTAGATTTAACCAAGCACTATTAAGCGTCTGTATATTTTTGCCTCAACGTATTTTGGAAACAGATTTAACTACCCAGAAATGTCATCGGATAGCAATCAGACTACCGGAGTACATAAAAAATGCAAAGAAAAGGACAGAGAGAGACAGTCGAGGTCCAAAACCGATGAAGCTTCTCCTAAGCCAGTCGCCGGTTTACCTGTACTCAGTGAAGCGCTTTCGCAGCCCCGGTACCCGCTACTTTACAGTCGCAGGCTTCTACCGACACCCGTGTCAGGAGTCCTGCATGCCGCGAGATTCTCAAAGTATTGGACCCACGGATGTATCTCCCTCGGATGGGTCCGGAGCCGCTGAGCAGGCACCGGCTTCTGAGGGGTTTTCAGGCCTCAACACATTTGTATATCAAACCAATGACAGCTGCAAAACCAAAGACAAAAGCAACTTCTAAAACTAAAAAAACGATGCATGAGCCACGTCCACAGGCCTCTATGCCTAAAAAACAAATGATCAAAATGGCTGAAGACCTTATTACCTTGATCAGGGGTTCCCATCCCCCTTCAGATAAGAGGCCTAGGCAAGACACTGATTATGAATCTTCAGATCAGGTTTCTATTTCTTCTGATTCCTCTTCTGATCAGGAATTATCTATACCTCCCTATGAGGATTCTGATGCAGAGGAGTCTATACCATCTGCATCACCTCCTGAGGATTATTCATTTGGAGAAACCTTGCATACTTTGAGGGAGCATTTTCACTGGGAGAGTCAAGATTTCTCAGAATCAAAAAAGAAGCTCAGGGATTTCCTTCTTCTCCCTCAGCACAGGCCTTTAGCCATTCCCTCTGTTTTAGACATTGTGGATTATGTGTTTTTGGAGTCAAGCTTGACCCCTGACTCCTTACCTCTGGCTCCCAGCAAGCCTGACAGATATTACAGGGTCCCTGACTCACATACATATTTATTTAGAAACCCTGCTGCTGATTCTGAAACTATTTCACAGGGTCCAAAGGGAGTTGAGGCCTCAACAGCAATTAGTAGAATTGGATTTACCTTTTTTTGCAGTAGCCAAGGACCTGTGTGCTCTTTCCATCCCATATGAGAGAGCTTCAGGAAGCTGTAATACATCAGGGGGCCAAGATGTTGAGGATTTTTCCATATTACCTTATTCAACATTATCAGGCAAACCAAAAAGTCTGATATAATTTCTTCTTGATATATTCTCTGGATCATCAATTTTTTTTGTAAAAGAGTATTTTGTTTTAAAAGAAAGTCTATATTGTGCTCACCTTCCCGAATTCTAGTGTCCATGTCATTTAGTGAAGTCTCTATACCAGTAATCTGTCTCTATTGCTGTTTAAGGTCTTTGTGCAATATTTCCATTTGCTGGAAACATTTTTCTTTGAAATTATCCAGTTTCACGTCTATTCTATCAGTCTTTGCTGTCAGTTCTTGAATGTTAGTTAATAGTGACTGAAGTTCTTTCTTAATAGTTGTTTCTTGAAGTTTAGATTTGGAATAGCTCATCCTGTAGTCTGAAGTCCAGATATTTTCTCTAATACTTTTTGACAGGAAAAAATAAAAAAATTGCCAACATTTTTTATATACTATCCTAAAGAATGATTACTAGAATCTAAATTTATATTAAAAAAAAAAACAAAAAACAAAATTAGGATAGATATACTCAAAAAATCCTGTCATAAATATTCTGTAAGGACAGAGCAGAGAGAAAGTGCTGTTACTCAGTGCTCATCTTGGTCCCGCCCCCGGTAAAATATTTTTTTAAGGTGTGTTTACATATTAGATCTGTTAGAAAACAAGTGGCCCCTTCCTGGGATCTTATGTTTGCTCTGGAAGAGTTAGCAGTGTCTCCGGTTGAACCAGCTCATCAGACTGATTTAAGGTTCATTACAATATAGATTGTTCTTATTGCTCTGACATCTGCAAGAATATGTGAGTTGCAAGTTCTTTTATTTTTATTTATTTGTTTTGAGTTGCAAGTTCCTGCTGTGGGTGAACCCCTGTCTTGTCTTCCATAGAGATAGTGTCTCATTAAGAATAAATCTCACATTTATGTCCACAGTTGTTTCAGAGTTTGCTTTGAATCAACTCATGAATCTCCCAGTGTTCTTTCCAGACCTTCTGAACCAGGCAGATAGGATTGTATATACTCTGGACATTAATATGCAGCTCAGGTGCTATCTTGACAAATATGTCCTTTAGAAAAGCAGACCAGCCATTTACTTTTCATAATGTGACCAGGAAATGACAGGTCACATCAAAACAGACTATTTCTAGCTGACTGTCCTCAGCTATTGCCTTTTGTTATACCCACCATGGTAAATCAGTTCCAGGCATTATAAAGGCACCTTCTACTAGAGCCTATGCATCTATACAATGACATATTAGAAAGGAGTGGATTCTAGAAGCAATCTGGAGGCCGCAACTTGGTCCTCTGTAAATACTGTTACAAAGCATCAGAAACTGAATTCCTTTTCCCACTCCAGGACTGGCTTTGCTAGGACCATTCTTCAGGGGCTATTGAATCTTTATCCTCTCCTCCTCCTCCTCCTAGGCTGGATAGTTTGTAATCAACCCATATAGTAAAAGGCTAATGCAGCGGTGAAAATGATCAACATAGTACAGTTGTGTAAGTTGCACTTAACATAACTGTAGGCATTCAAATTCCTCACTGCTGCAGTAGCCGCACCCACCCATCGCCCCCCCTACTTCTGTATATAGTTATTTGTTGGGATATAAAGTCATTTGTTACTGTTTATATCTGTCGGATGTTGAGGAGGAGTACATGCTTCTCTCTGAATGGACAGAAAAGTCCTGAAGATGTCTTCAGTCTGACTGCTTATTCCCTTCCTCTGGGCTATAACATCAACAGTCAGAGTGAAGGTGTGAGAGGGAACCAGAGCTTTGTGAAGCAGTGAGGAGTTTGAATATGTGCAGTTATGGTAAGTGCAACTTATGCAATTGTACTTCACACTAACCCCTCACTGAAGATCTCTTGTTACAAGTATTTTACACACCTGGGCTATTGTTTTGAGTAGTGTCACTGTAACACTGATAGATAAAATTTGGGTAGAATCCCAAGCAAGACTGAGTTACCCCTTGGAAGCAGAAAGTGTTGCAAGATCCTTTGTAGCGCTGTCATACCAAAACTGGTTTCTTGACTGGGATCTTAATTTACTCTGTTTGGTAAATGTTTGGGCAGCAGTTTGCATGTGTCAGATTTTAAGATGCAAAGAAATTTCTAAAATGTGCTGCTGAGGTGGTTACTGCAGTAGTGGATTGCACTCTTAAAGTGTTTTGCAGAGCTGTAGCTTGCTACTTATGAAATGGAGCAGTAAAGCAGGTCAGCCAGCTGGACAAACTTTGGTCGGTCACAGGCAGGTCTTCTCTTTCTTCTTCCTTTCTTGAAAAAAAAAACTTGATTAGTGTTAAATAAGAGTTTTTCAGGTTTAGTATCTTAAGTTGTCTGTGTACATCCATTGCATGCCAGTGATGCTGCCCTTCATTTGGTTTTGTTCAGAAGGTTGGATTCTATTTGTCCTGGTTGAAAATGACTGCACAGACAACTTTGGGCATAAAGGAGCAGAGTTAGTTTTCAGTGACACCCTTTCATTATGAGGATCAGTGTAAGGGGCCTGCATGTAGGGACTTTTTTAATGAAATCCTCCTCCTTCAGGTTGCTTTAACTAAGTTATTTACTAAAGTAACATTATTCTGTGTAAGGACATCCTTTAAGCCGTTTTACCATAATCCTCGTTCTTCGGTTGAGATGTTAAAATGAGGTCCCATCTGCTTGAGTTGGTGGTAGTTCAGTTGTGTGTAAAAGATCCTATGATGCTTATCAAAAAGCGTAGGAGGAGTTCCCCGATGCTGTGGCCAAGTTTCCCTCATTATTAAAAATAACACCTTGGATCTCCCCTGAAAAGAGGCACTAACCTGATCAACAGAGGATAAATAAAATTAAAGTGCCTTCTTTCTCCCTTACAGAGCAGAAGTGTTCTCTGTATCTTTTTCTCTTAGTCACTGCGTCAAGAGAGTGGATATATTTGCGTGTTTATATATATATATATATATATATATATATATATATATGTATATATATGTATGTATACTTGTATATGTAATTATATAATGCATACAGCTGTGTACGTGTGTGCATGCATATGTTTGAAGCTAATTTATTGGGTGTTTTTAAATCACAAGATTACTTGTTCTTACTTTGGCTGCAGCTTCTTGGCGAATGACATTTGGAGGGTTCAGAAATGAAGGCAAGAATTGCTCCACAAACTTTTTTTGTGGAGGAAGAAGTGTTTGGTCCACTGGCCTCTTTCTGTCATGTAAAAAACACATTCATTCCAATTTTTTTGCGAGTAGAAATTTTGGGGGTGGGGGTGGAGCTTATTCTTCAGATGCACGGTTATTGTTTGTAATGCTGTCCTAACCCAGGGACAAGAAGAGTAGAGGTATAGATTAACATCACCATGGGGTATTAAGGGGATGTCTGCATATGTGTGTGTGTGTTGTAACATGTTGTTTATGTAAAGTGTGTATGTGCCTTTAAATGTGCTTTGAGAACTGCAGTATGGAGTGCAGGAATATTTTCACAGCAATTAGCTAGATCACAAGGCACTAACTGCCAGTTACTGTTATATCTGGAGATAGACTCTTAATAGAAAATAGGAAGTTAGTTCCTCATACTGGAATGACCTGAAGGAAGACTTGGAAGTGTGAAGTGAGAGATCCCACTTGAGTCTAAACTTTTGAGAGCAACCTGAAGAAGTACCTGTATTTGGAGCTGAAAACTGTGCATGGGAAAGGCATACAGCCTTCTTTGAATTGCAAGACAGATTGCAAGTATCCTGATGGAGCTGTGTGGACTGAAGATTATGAGAAATTCACTAAGGTAATGTTTCCTTTGTTTTGAAACTGCAAAGCTAAGTGGGCTAGTGTTTTGATTTGTAGATTACTGAGCAAGGCAGTTCATACAGCATACCTCGATCTGGCCAAGGCCTTTGATACCATTCCCCTTCAGGAATTATTGATAAACTCACCAAACTAGACA